>NC_133370.1:50244678-50299678 GCF_049309525.1 Garra rufa | reverse complement strand
AAAGGCTGTATTTGAGACATGCTCAGTGGAACATTCACTCATATAGCGACACTACAGAAGGCAAACTACAAGCACATTACAAAGTATTAGTCACAAATTCAGATTCAGCTGTAAAGCAGCTCTAACAAGCCAATAGTTCTCTTCTACTACTCAAGTCAGCTCATTTGCATAATTGTGTGAAATTCATCAGTTGTTCAAACAGACTGTATTTTTGCACATATATGCACAAACTGTGACAAACTCCTGCACACTGAACAAGCACAAGACAGTAATGTTTGACATTTGTTATATCTGTGTAGTTTGGCATGTACAGTACAGACCAAAAGTTTGGACACACCTTCTCATTCAAAGAGTTTTCTTTATTTTCATGACTATGAAAATTGTAGATTCACACTGAAGGCATCAAAACTATGAATGAACACGTGTGGAATTATATACATAACAAAAAAGTGTGAAACTGAAAATATGTCATATTCTAGGTTCTTCAAAGTAGCCACCTTTTGCTTTGATTACTGCTCTGCAGACTCTTGGCATTCTCTTGATGAGCTTCAAGATGTAGTCTCATACATAAGTATTATTCAATGTTTTTGACCTCATGGTAATTATAATTCGCATTCGGAGATGGACACTTCTTGACTGACAAGACGGCCGTGAGCGGAAACTCAAACAGTGAAAGTGAGTTGTTCAAAACCTTTCTTTTTAGTAAACTCTGTGAACACAAACAATGTTCTCAATGCTGGAGTTCATGTGGAGAGACCCAGAAGATACTTCCAGCAAAGTGTCATGGAAATAAAGAAAACTCTTTGAATGAGAAGGTGTCCAAACTTTTGGTCTGTACTGTATATGGCTAATCATTTGATGTTTTGTGTGAGTTATTGCTCATAACTTCTATAAGAATTAAAACAGTTTGCTTTTGTAAGAGATCAAAGAAAATAAAAACATATTTCATAGCTAACAATATAATTGTTACAGAGGAGGCTTCCGCACCGCCTCCTCCGCACCACCAGAGGGAAGCTTCACCAGAGTACTGATTCGGTTTCATTCGGACTCCACTTCCCATGAGCCTTCATACCTGGGACTGACGCACACTCACTCACCTGCAGCTCATTACATTCACAGTATTTAACACACACACTTTCAACACCTCACCGCGAAGTCTTGATTTGTCCCGGCTGTCACTACTGAGCGTTTATTCATCCTTTATCTGATCTCTTGTTATCGACCTTGGACTGTTTACCCGTTGCCTGAACCTTCTCTGTTGGACCTGATTATTGGATTGTATTTGGATTTGATTCTAGCCGCCTACCCTGAACCCTGCCTGTCTATCGTTGTGAGTTTGCCTTCCCTCTGATATTCCTGTCTGCCCGTATATTGACCTGTACTGTTCAGTTTCTGAAATAAAGCTGCAAATGGATCCCCACGCCTCTGACGTTCTGTCACAGAAGACTTCGCCATCGAGTGATCCAGCAGCAATCGCTCAGCTTTCATCCGAGCTCACCGCTCAAGCAACCCAGCTGACCATGCACCATCATCAGCTGGCTCGTTTGACGAACTTGACGGAGGAACTCGTCAAAGCTCTACAAGGCTTACAGCTTGCGTCATCAGCAGCCGCCCCAGCGACCAGCCCACCACCTCCCGCCGCGGTCGCCACTGCTGCCACGCCCGCCTTGGCTCCAATCAGCCCACGACTAGCCTTTCCTGAGAAGTTCAGCGGAGACCCCACTAAATGTAAGGGCTTTCTACTGCAATGTTCTCTATTTGTAAATCAACAGCCTGCTCTGTACCCTACTGACTCTAGTCGCATAGCTTTCGTTTGTGCTCTACTAACAGGCAGAGCTTTGGATTGGGCAACGGCCATATGGACAGCCGACACTCCCACTCACGCTACGTTTGAAACCTTTCTGCGACACTTCCGCGAGGTGTTTGAACACCCCACCGGCGGCAGAGGTGCTGGAGAGGAACTGCTTAACCTCACTCAAGGAAGGAGAACGGCTTCGGATTATGCTCTAACATTCCGCACCCTCGCGGCTCAAACTACGTGGGTAGAGGACACTTTGAAACTTCTCTTCCGCCGAGGGCTCAATCCGGAGCTTCAAACAGAGCTGGCTTGCCGTGACGAGGAACGCTCACTCAACAGTTTCATCGACCTCACCATTCAACTCGATAACCTCATCCGCGCTCGGCGCGCCCCACGTAATGCCGCTCGACCTTTTCCTGAAGAAACTTCTCATCACGAACCCATGCAGATTGGATCCACTCATCTAACCACAGAGGAGAGAGAACGACGCATGCAAGGTCATCTGTGTCTCTATTGTGGACAAGCTGGTCACATCAGGTCTACCTGCCCCGTACGACCAGCTCGAGCGGTGAGTGTTAACAGTGCTTTTTCCATTCAACTCACTGTCACTCTGCACATCAAGAATCAAACTATTCAAACGGCTGCTTTGATTGATTCTGGTGCTGCGGGGAATTTTATTTCCACTGACTTCGCACAACAGCATAATATCTCTCTCACCCAATCTCTCCTTCCATTGTCAGTGGAGGCGCTAGACGGAAGACCCCTCGGTGAGGGAAAGGTGCAATGCATCACTGAAATCATCCAGATGCACGTTGGGGCCCTACACCGGGAATCTATTCAATTCTACACCATTACATCAGCTCATCACAATCTCATCCTAGGACTTCCTTGGCTACGTAAGCATGACCCACGCATTGCCTGGAGAGAGGGGAAACTGCTTCAATGGAGTGACTTTTGCCAGAAGAACTGCCTTTCTGTCGTCCACCCCATCACTCAGAACTTACCCAGGTCTTCCCCAACCAACCCGGACACTGCCAAGCTCCCTGCTGTGTATAAGGATCTTCAACTTGCTTTCAGTAAGGAAAAAGCCACTCAACTTCCACCACATCGCTCTGTGGACTGTGCCATCGAACTGCTGCCAGGTCAGTCACCTCCCAAGGGTCGCATCTTCCCACTCTCTCAACCTGAATCCGAAGCCATGAACGAATATATCACGGAGGAATTAGCCAAGGGCTTCATACGTCCATCTACGTCCCCAGCGTCAGCAGGGTTCTTCTTTGTCAAGAAGAGGGACGGAGGTCTACGGCCCTGTATAGACTATCGTGGTCTCAATGAAGTCACTGTTAAGTTTCGTTATCCCCTACCATTGGTCCCTGCAGCCTTGGAACAGCTCCGCCAGGCCAAATATTATACCAAATTGGACCTTCGCAACGCCTACAACCTCATTCGCATCAGAGAAGGTGATGAGTGGAAGACTGCCTTTTCCACCACTAGGGGGCACTACGAGTACCGGGTCATGCCCTTCGGCTTGTCCAACAGTCCATCGGTCTTTCAGGCATTCATGAACGATGTGCTCCGGGACATGCTGGACAAGGGAGTCATTGTGTACATTGATGATATTTTAATTTATTCCAACTCCCTGCCCGAACACATCCAGCACGTCAGGTCAGTGCTCAAGCGCCTTATCCAGTTCCAACTCTACGTCAAACTAGAGAAGTGTGAGTTCCATCAGACATCCACGTCCTTTCTGGGCTACATCATCAGCCAGGAGGGAGTCGCGATGGACGACAGGAAGGTAGAGGCGGTTCTGAAATGGCCCCAACCCCAGTCACTAAAGGAGCTCCAGCGCTTCCTGGGGTTCGCCAACTTCTATAGACGGTTCATTCGAAATTTCAGCACCGTGGCAGCACCCCTAACCGCAATGACCAAGCGTCAAACATCCCGACTGCAGTGGACACCTGAGGCCAGGCGAGCCTTCGATGAATTGCGGAGGCGCTTCACAACTGCACCTATTCTCCGTCATCCAGATCCCGACCAACCCTTCATAGTGGAGGTGGATGCCTCAAACACCGGGGTAGGGGCCGTACTCTCCCAGCGTCAAGGAGACCCTGTAAAGATGTACCCATGTGCCTTTTTCTCCCGCAAACTAACACCAGCCGAACGTAACTACGATGTGGGCAATCGAGAGCTGTTGGCCATGAAACTGGCTATGGAGGAGTGGCGGCACTGGCTAGAGGGAGCTAAACATCCTTTCACGATACTCACGGACCATAAGAACCTCGAATACCTCAGAGGAGCTAAAAGGCTCAACCCACGACAGGCCCGGTGGGCACTGTTCTTCACGAGATTCCAGTTCACCGTTACATATCGCCCGGGTACCAAGAATATTAAGGCAGACGCTCTCTCTCGACAAACCGAGACCTCTACTCATCCCGAACCCCAGGAATCCATACTCCCACCTACCCTCTTACTAGCCCCCGTTCACTGGGACATAATTACGGAGATCGAGGATGTCAACCAGCGTTCAGCGCCACCAGCTGGCTGTCCACCGGGGAAGAAGTTCGTGCCTGAGGCTCTAAGGGAACGTGTACTCACTCAGGTTCACATGGTGCTCAGTTCAGGCCACCCCGGCATCGATGCCACCATCCAACTGCTCAGGAACCATTTCTGGTGGCCTACATTGGCCACCGACACCATTCACTTCATTAACAACTGCCCCATTTGTCAAGTCTCCAAACCATCCAGGCATCTTCCCGCAGGACTGCTGCAACCTCTACCTCTACCGGAACGACCCTGGTCCCATATCGCCATTGACTTCATTACCGACCTACCCAGCTCTCAGGGCAACACAGTCATTCTAACCATTGTTGACAGATTCTCCAAGGCTTGCCGTCTTATACCTCTACCCAAACTTCCATCCGCCTTCGAAACCGCCGAAGCACTCTGCAACCAGGTCTTTCGATTCTACGGACTCCCCGAAGACATAGTCTCAGACCGTGGACCTCAATTCACTTCCAGACTCTGGTCATCTTTCTTTCAACTGTTGAACGTCAGAGTGAGTTTGACCTCAGGTTACCACCCACAGTCCAACGGGCAAACAGAACGCCTCAACCAGGAGGTGATCAGATTCCTGAGGAGCTATTGCCACAAGAACCAGTCGGATTGGAGCCGTTACCTCATGTGGGCAGAGTATGCTCAGAACTCTCTTATCAAACCAGCTACTGGTATCACTCCCTTCCAATGCATCCTTGGTTTTCAACCTCCCATGTTTCCCTGGTCCGGCGAACCCTCCAACCTACCCTCCGTCACCGACTGGCTTCACCGCAGTGAGGATACCTGGAACCAAGCCCACACTCACCTCGCTCATGCCATCAGAAAACAAACCCAGAACGCCAACTTACATCGCCGTCCTGGTCCCCACTATGTCCCTGGCCAATGGGTCTGGCTATCCACCCGAGATCTCCGCCTTCGACTTCCATGTAGAAAGCTCAGTCCCAGGTATGTTGGTCCATTCCAAATTTTAAGACAAATAACTCCCGTATCTTTTCGTCTCGATTTACCTGCTAATTATCGCATTTCTCCCACTTTCCACATGTCTCTGCTGAAACCCGCTGGGGGTCCGGAGGAGGCGCAGGAGGAAGCTGATCCTCAGACCTCCCCCATTATGGTGGACGGCGAGGAGGCTTACCTAGTACATGAAATACTGGATTCCAGGCGCCGGGGAAGTACGCTCCAGTACCTGGTCGATTGGGAGGGGTTCGGTCCGGAGGAACGCTCCTGGGTCAACGCAGGTGATATCCTCGACCCCTCTCTCACGGAAGAGTTTCATCAGAGGTTCCCGGAGAAACCGGCCCCCCGACCTCGAGGAAGACCCCGGCGCCGTGTTCCTCCTCGCGTCAGGAGCCGCTCGCAGGGGGAGGGCTCTGTTACAGAGGAGGCTTCCGCACCGCCTCCTCCGCACCACCAGAGGGAAGCTTCACCAGAGTACTGATTCGGTTTCATTCGGACTCCACTTCCCATGAGCCTTCATACCTGGGACTGACGCACACTCACTCACCTGCAGCTCATTACATTCACAGTATTTAACACACACACTTTCAACACCTCACCGCGAAGTCTTGATTTGTCCCGGCTGTCACTACTGAGCGTTTATTCATCCTTTATCTGATCTCTTGTTATCGACCTTGGACTGTTTACCCGTTGCCTGAACCTTCTCTGTTGGACCTGATTATTGGATTGTATTTGGATTTGATTCTAGCCGCCTACCCTGAACCCTGCCTGTCTATCGTTGTGAGTTTGCCTTCCCTCTGATATTCCTGTCTGCCCGTATATTGACCTGTACTGTTCAGTTTCTGAAATAAAGCTGCAAATGGATCCCCACGCCTCTGACGTTCTGTCACAATAATTAATAATAAAAATAACTGATGTGACTACATTAAAAACTAAATGACTGATTTCTATAAACACAAACAGAGAAAAGCCCAGAAACACATGTTCACTCAGCAGGACTCACTGATCTTACTGTCTATATGAGGATTTATTACACATTTATTCTGATTGATGTTATTTCACTGACAGAAGTTCAGCTGCAGTATTAATGTCATGAAGAGAAAACAAGAGCCTCTAGAACATCTCACTGTTACTGATTCATCATCAGCTCAAAGCATTATGGGTACAATCTCTCATCAGTCTATTCTGATTCATCAACACAGTTTCACTGATGATCCAGAAGAAAAAAACCCAAACCCAGGATAGAGCGGCTGAGTGAATGTGGTGTGGACTGTGTGGATGAGGCTCATTGTGTCAGAGACGCTGTAGAAGGACAGAGTTCCTGCACTGTGATCCACAAACACTCCTATTCTACTGCTGAT
Source organism: Garra rufa (assembly GCF_049309525.1). NCBI lineage: Eukaryota > Metazoa > Chordata > Actinopteri > Cypriniformes > Cyprinidae > Garra > Garra rufa. The sequence goes on along the minus strand of NC_133370.1, from coordinate 50,293,009 downwards.
GGACTTTACAGGGAGAACAGTCTCTATCTTATTGTGTCTGAATGAGTATCTGGAGGAAGAGCAGAACAAACTCCAGGACTGATCATTAGATCCAAACACACACTCTTTACCTGCTCCCTTCCTGCTGATGCTCTTATATGACACTGATATATACACATCTCCTCTCCACTCCAGCTCCCAGTAACAGCGTCCACACACACTCTCTCTACACAACACCTGCCACACATACTCATCAAATCTGTCTGGATGATCAGGATACGGCTGGACTGATTTAGTGAATGTAATCACTCTGTTTCTCTCAGACAGATGGAGGTATTTATTCACTGTGTTCAGATCCAGAGTGAGCTGATGGGAATCTGATGGAGATAAAACACATCAGAATCAGGAATTATGAATCTGTTTGATCTTTTCATGTAGCTGAACTCTTCATGTTCAGTGTATCATCAGTGTCTCAGTACAGATGAGCAGATATCCTGTGCAAATTATCATTTAGAAAACTCTTCTTCACCTTCTACAGGAAGAACATTGTGACGGATGTCTGCAGAGGTTTGTTTATGCATTTAATTACATTTGTTTATAGTAAAGAACATTATTACATTATTATACAAAACGTTATTTTGGTTTCATAAACTTTATTTAAACTTTGGTTTGGAGTTAAGTGCGCTCACTCTTTAACGAGTAGTTTATTTAATCTTATCATTTCTTTGCTTGTTTGTTGTGGCCGAGTCTCGCACGTTGGTGTTCCGTCAAAAGGGGTTCGACCGGAAACTTCGGACATATATATACAGTTCCATCCAATGATTTGGACACAACTATTTAAGTTTCTGCTGAGGGGGACTCCAAGGACCGTTTCTCTTATTTTATGTGTACTTATAAGAAGTAAATTATTAAGTAAAATCATTAGTGTTATATGTTATTTTGGTAACACTTTCTATGAAGCCCCTATTTATAATACATTATGAGGGTATTTCTAAGGCATTATAATGAATGCATAATGCATTATAATAAACCTTATAATATGTTATATCATTTCATGAATATTCATAACAACAATTATAATACATTATAATATTTGAGTATTTGAGGTTATAACTTTTAAAATTATGATTATTTATAACACACAATATGGACGCATATTTAATCTACCTAATTTATGATGGACTATATCATATTACATTTATCTTTTACATTATCTTTTATTTTGATGGTCCCTTTAGTCTATTGACTATAAGCTTACACTTTCCAACTACATTTCAACTAACACTCCTTAGAGCATTAGTAGACTTAGGTTAAAGGAACACTCCACTTTTTTTGGAAATAGGCTCATTCTCCAACTCGAGTTAATAAGTTGATTTTTACTGTTTTGAAATCCATTCAGCCGTTCTCCTGTTCTGGCGATATCACTTTTAGCATAGCTTAGCATAAATCATTGAATCCTATTAGACCAGTAGCATCACGTTCAAAAATGACCAACGAGTTTCGATATTTGTTGTATTTAAAACTTGACTCTTCTGTAGTTATATCGCGTACTAAGACCAGCGGAAACGTAACGATGCGGTTTTCTAGGCCGATAAGATTAGGAACTACACTCCCATTCCGGCGTAATAGTCAAGGAAGTTTGCTGCCGTAACATGGCCGAAGCAGGCGCTGTAATACCACACAGCACATGTGCAAATGTTTACTTCCGTCAACATATCCAACGTGCATGCACAGCACAGACAGCGTTCCTCGCCATGGAGACATTTGTGAGAGACGATTTAGAAGATATTTACTTTGGTGCAGATCCTGAACCGTATCAGTTTGAACCAGAATTCACTGAAGCTAAGGTTTTGGTACGCGAAAGACAAGAAAGTGTGTCTGAACTGCCTGGGACAGAAGGGATGAGGAGAGCAGATTCGAGCTGGTGGGGCTTGCCAACCCATGCCAACTAAAAGTGAGTGCATGTGTTGTCGCGAGTGGGACCAGGTATTGCCATCGATGGCAAGGGTGAATCTACCTGATGAGGAAGTGGCATGTCGCAACATCCGAGGACTTGGATGCAATGCTGCATCCTGCAGTAGTAGATTTTTTTTCCGGTTTGACAAAATAAACTAGAAAAAACGTCACACGCCGAGTGGACCTAATGGCCAGCTGTCGCAAGAGTAAGTTATTCCTGCAACCACTACATTATATAATATAAAGATTTTAAATGCATACTGTCAGTTTGCATTTTTAGGCTTACATTCATGATGTACACTTTTACTCAAAACTGACTTTAAAACACCACCGACTGTTCGCAATAACTTTCTTTTGCAATCACACATGGAATTTGGTCATAGCAAATACTAAGCCAACTGTTCGCCCAAACCTAGTCGTCAGGGGTTGCATTTCACAGGTAACGTTAGCAATTAATCATGTTTCACTTACAGCCGTGGGCGATGCTCCTCGTTGTCCTTTCTGTAACGTTAGTTTGAAGATTGTTGGGATCGCCGTGTCCTTTAGACGCCGTGCTGCAAACATACCCCTGCGGGGCCCATGCTGGCTTTTTGCGGGCACAGTGGGCTAGTGCCAGCCCACACCAAAACTAAACAGGCCCAGTGCGGGCTTGCCCATGCGAGGCCTACAGCTTTGGGCTCACCGCGGGCTGCCCATATTAAGCCCATGATGACCCATTGTGGGCCAGCCCGTTCGGGCCCATTCAGCTTTTGTACCTTTGGGCCCATGCAGGTTTTGTTTAGGTAGCCCACTTTCATTAAGTTTTGGCTGATTTTAAAATTGAATGTGAAATTCAATAAAACCTTCCATTAATAACTCTGCTTAGAAGGAATAAAAAGAAAAAATCTGTTATTTTCATTGGATTGTGTCTACAAGACAACACATGATCCTTTTAATTTATTTGAGAAGGTCAAAATGTAAAGTTATTGATGGTACAGAGATATGAAGAAGTTATAATTAGTTTTTATGATATCCATCACTCAGAGTTAGTTTAGAATTTTTTTTTGTTTTTATACAATTTCCCATAGATGTATAGGCCTAATGCCATTTATATCATTCTATTATAGCTAAACATTTTCAACAATAAAAATTACATTAAACTGAAAGTAAAGACAAGTTCACGTGACTATAACACCTCAGTCAAGTCAAACAAATGTTTATCCGTTAAAGTTGCTTTTCACACCATTGTCTACTACAGCACTCAAAACAACATCGGAGATTATAAATTTAACTTTAGGCTATACATTCATTATTAAAATATTAACAAGGAAAATTCATAACACATTTTGTGTTACTACAGACAAATATTATGCTTGACTGATTGTGTTAAATACATTCAAGCAGTAGGCTACATATTGAAATTAAATGTATATTTATTTTGCTTAAAGTCAAAGGGCGATATATACTGTATTTATGTAGTTTATCATGTTGCCAAAATAAAATAAGCGCTAGTGAAAATACTGGATTTTGGAAATACGTGCTGCAAGAGCTTCGGCGCGCACGGCCGGACGCACGGCGAGCCTGCGCACTGTGCGCAGTGACGTTCTTTTTCAACTGTCGCTCCGTCAATCATGTCAGATAATGCGACCGCCTGCCTCAGGTAAGTGAAAATAATTAAAACACTTATATAAGTAGTAATTTTCCCCCACCTTGCTACCGATTGCTTTGTGTTAGTAGTCGTAGAAGTTGTTGTTGTATTTTTTATTATGTTGTCCATGTTTCGTACCGCAAATACACGGCTGGCCTGTTAACTAAGTGTCCTCTTCTTTAGCCCGCATTTGGCACGGTTTTTGTAAAGCTGTGTTGGCAGAATTGATCATACACATTAAGCGAAAGATACTTATATTGAACGTTAAGTATGAACTCATAACCTCCCCGTCCCTTTACAATTAACTGTACAATGAAATGTTTCATAGACAACGTAATGAACCTTGCGCGCCATTTTGTGCTAACGTTAGCTGACGAGTCACTGACTATTTAAAATGCACATTTTTGTTATGCACTGTTATTTGTTTTCTCATTGTCCGGTCTATAAATGTTTTTATTTTATTTTTTTATTTAGATGATGGATGTCGAGGAACAAATTTTAGTTAATCTAACAATTTTGGACAGGGTGCTTGCAACTGTCTTCAGATACTACTACAACTAACGTTAGATTGCTTACACTGCTTGAAGAAAAAGCCCCTACAATCCTGAGAGAACACGAAGAGACAAAGACACTGTCTATTTCCTCAAGAAAGTTTCTTGTTAAGGTTGCTGTCAGTGACCTTGTTGAGAAACATGGATTGTGAGTATATGTGGTTGTTTATAAGATGTAAGGTGTATTTGTTTGCAAATTAAATTACATTGTATTTAAATAAATTAAACATGTACTAAAACAGTTATACATAGTAAATTAGGTTAATTTAATAAATACCTTTAACAGTCTTATAAGAATTAATGTGTTTTTTCATTAATGTGTTTTTCAGTGCAGTTTCCTTGAGTTAATATTTTGTAGTTTTGTTCTTTGCAGTTTACTTCAGTTAAGAGAAACAGTTCGTTCTGGGAATGTTTTGTCTGTCTGTTTCAGGGTTATCTGTCGTCAGGAAACCAGTTGAGTGCGGCTGCACTATCTTCCTCTCATCCTTATAGTTGCCCTGGATCATCTGTAATTTTCCTTCCCATATGTAGAAGTATTTGCTTAAATGATATGTGAACCCCCGCCTACATGAAGGCTTGTAAGGGTGCTGTATAAAAGATGGGACTGCCCCATCTTCTTTAGTAGATAACAATAAACCAACTTGTATTAGACTTTGGTGTGTTGTTGTCTATCCCAAGCGCTTGTTGCTGATCCACTCGACAGACCTGAGAAACTGCAGTGACCCAGAAACGAGGTTCTAACAATCTGGTGACCCCGACGTGATGTCTCTGATCAGGTAAGACAAAGTATAGTTTGACTACCTGATTAGTGACATTACTATTACTGTGTGTCTGTAATTACGTGACTTGGGCAAGACAGAGTATAGTCTGACTGTCTAATTAGTAATTGCTGATTAAATTGCGTAACTCGGGCAAGACAGAGTATAGTCTGACTGTCTGATTACCAATTGTTTAACTGCGTAGTAAGGTAAGACAGAGTATAGTCTGACTATCTGTACTGACGTAAGGTATACCCTCAGCGAGGCTGGGAAGAGCGCTATAGAAATCAAAATCGAAAACGAAATTAAAAGCAAAAGTGTGAGTCACGAGTTTTGGTCTGTCCCGTGGTGAGGTGAATATCTGTATATCTATCATGGGAGCCACCTATCCTAAACCAAATTCTGGCGAAACACCCAATGATTGGATGAATAGATGTAGTTGGGGTTTTTATACAAATTTATGGGTGAATAATTTAGCGGGTTGGACCGAAGCCAATGGGATGTATCCTACATATCCACGAACGGGTTCTTTTGACCCAAATCATATGGCACAAGCTTTTCGATTGACATATAAAGGCGAAGGTGACCCTGAATGGGACCAAAAATATATGAAAGACGGGTATGATGTTTGGTTAAAAATGCAAACTGTATGGAATGATAAACAGGGTATTTCACTGCCAAAATCTGTCAGGAATGTGGTACCGAAAAAGCCAACAGGAAAAAAAGAGAAAAAATTATTAGCTGAGGCTGAGTCGAAATTACAGAAAACCAAATTAGAAAAAACAGCTAAACTCGATCCAGAAGTACCGTCTACTTCTTCACTCCCGCCGTGCGCGCCGCCACACTGTCCGGCGCCCGCGCCTAATGTGCCCGCGCCTAATGTGCCCGCGCCTAACATAACTGCGCGCAGCGTGCCCGCGCTTACTTCCGCAGAGCCTTGCGCGCCCTCACCAGCGCCCGTAAAAATAACAAATGAAGCTCACTTGTGGATATCAAAACGAAAGGGTCACGTAGAGGTAACTCCGCCGTCTGTCTCAACTTTGAAAGATATTTTGAGCATGTTGCCTGAAGTGGACAAACCTTTACACTTCGTGGACATGTTAATAAAATTATCGCGACACAGTCATTTTACCGGCGCTGATTATAAGTTCATAATCATGTCCAAAATGGGTAATAAATACGACGAGACGCGTTTACTCGATACAGTTACTTGCTTAGCTGCAGCGAATGATGAGCTCCAGGCAAATCCCCTCTTCTCTCCCCAGGGGGAGGACGAGGATGAGTGGGAGGGTAGAGCAAAACCCGCATCTTATAAAAAAGATGGGGAAAGTTATTTTTACTGGCGAGACAACCCTAACGCTATATCTACTCTTCAGAAGCAGCTTACTAAATTTCTGATAGGTGAAAGACATGCCAATAGGGACCTTTCACATGTAACTAACTGTAAACAGGAAAAGAAAGAACCAGTGCCTGTTTTCTTTAAAAGATTTAAAGATGCTTGGATTCACTTAGGCGGGTTTGAATTAGATGACCATGTGCCAGATTGCCTCTTTGTCTCCACTTTCCTTAATAATTGTGCACCCGAAGTGCAGCCTTTGCTGAAATTGCAGTTAACCGACCGATCACGATTGACTGTGGAGGATGTGGGAAAAAAGATTAGAACAATGGCTGGTGATGGGTTATTTGATCTGCCTAAAACAGCGAACCCTGCCTTCCTGCATCACGCAGGGGGTGGAGCCCGCACATCAGGGAATTCAGGGCAAGTTCAACGTAGAAAGGGGAACTGCCATTATTGTGGGAGGGAGGGGCATTGGTTTGTAGACTGCAGGAAGAGACAGGCTGATGAGAGGAAGGGTAAATACCACCCACAGCAGCAGCAGCAGCCACAGCAGCCACAGCATCAGGGAAATCACTCTTTGCCCGCACTCCCTCCTCCCCCTCCCCCTCCACCTCCCCCACAACATATAAATCCCTATTACACTCAATAGGGTTGCCCACAGAATCAAGCCCCCAACGCCACACTTTTGTCTATAACCATAGACTCCCCCAATGGGGAGGAGCCTGCTACTCTAATGATTAACATGTTAGGGCAGGATTTCCCTTTTCTCATTGATTCAGGGGCTACTATGTCATCGGTGGGTGGGGGCTACGAGGGGCCACTCTCTAACCAGAGTGTTGATTCTGTAGGGATTGATGGGTCTCCTTTCTTGACACCGCTTACGCCACCATTAGAATTAAAGGTAGGCTCTCACAGACTAAATCACAGATTTGTATATATGGCATCGTGCTCTTATAATTTAATGGGAAGGGATTTGATGGCTGCCCTGGGGGTGGAGATGAAGTTTAAAAATGGTAAACTTGTAGTGCACACCTCGGACGAAGTGTGTAATGAAATAGGTGCCCTGAATGGCCTGCAGGTGTCACTGTTGTCCACATGTAAAATAACCTCACCCCAACCTGACTTTTCTGAATTACCAGACAGTCTGTGGGCAGCCCACAAGGATGATGTAGGCAGTGTCTCCTGTTCCCCATACTGCGCTACAGTTAAGCATAGTGACCCTATATACATTAAACAATATCCACTATCAGAGGATAAGGCTAGGGGTATTGATGTTATAGTGTCATCGCTAGTGAAGCAAGGGGTAATAAAACGCATCACTAGCCCCTATAATACACCAGTGAATCCTGTCCCCAAGCCAAATGGCACTTGGAGATTCACTCAAGATTTAAGGAGAATTAATGAATTGGTGGTACCAATGGCCCCTTTGGTCCCTGATGTAACATCTGTTCTCATGGCTATTGATTGTAACCATGGTCATTTCTCAGTGGTTGATCTCTGTTCTGCTTTTTTCAGCATTCCTGTGGAACCAGATACACAGCCCTTATTCGCATTCACTCACAGGGGTCAACAATATACTTGGACACGCCTCCCACAAGGGTATGTTGATAGTCCCGCCTACTTTAGCATGGTGGTCAAAGACTGCTTGTCCACTTTGAGTCTGCCTGAAGGGGCAGCACTTCATCAGTACGCTGATGACCTTATGATAACAGCTGTGACGGCGGAAGTCTGCAAAGAAAGTACGCTAGCACTGTTACAGCATCTCAGTGAGCACGGCTTTAAGGTCTCTAAGAGTAAGTTACAATTCTGTCAACCATCCGTGACCTATTTAGGCCATTGCCTAACCAAAGGTCAGCGCACCCTCACTGCTGACAGACTTCAAGCAGTAAGGAATCACCCACAACCGCGCACTAAGCAGCAAATGTTGGCTTTTCTGGGACTGGTTAATTACTGCAGACAGTGGATTCCCGACTGTTCTCATTTTGATAAAGTATTGAGGTCCTGTTATGACAATAAAACCCCTGCATCGTCGCCTATCATCTGGACAGATGAGGCTAAACAGGCATTTAAGCAGCTAAAAGGGGCCCTATGTTCCAGCCCCTCATTAGGCCTGCCCAATTACAAGTTACCTTTCCACTTGTTTGCTTACAATGGCCCTGATACTGCATGTGCAGTATTAGCACAGGAACATGGAGGGGGAATGAGACCTGTGGCTTTCCTTTCAAAAACCTTGGACAACATCATCAGGGGTCTACCACGTTGCCTACAGGCGGTAGCGGCATGCGCACTGATGGTGCAAGATGCTGAAAAGATCGTGTTGTCACACCCCTTAACATTACACACTTGTCATCAGGTAAAGCACACCATACAGAATTTGAACACACAACATATGTCAGTACAGCGTAGGACGGGGTATGAACATGTGCTAACTGCTACAACTAACCTCAGTATTAAGAGCTCAATAGGCATGAGTCATGTTGCTATGACATTGCATCACCTTTTAGCAACAGCCCCAACTATAGATTATGCCACCATGGAAACCCATGATTGTCTAGCAGAGATCACACATACATGTGCTCTCCGTTCTGACTTGGAAGAGACCCCCTTAGATGGGGGCGACATGGTTTTTGTTGATGGCTCGTGCTCAAAACCACAAGATGGCGTCTTCCTATGTGGCTATTCTGTATGTCAACTACCTGACGTGGTGTTGGAAGCACACAGCCTTCCTTTTCGCTCAGCACAAGCTGCAGAACTGTATGCTCTAACCAGAGCCTGTCAGATGTTTGCTGACAAAGATGTGACTATTTATACTGACTCACGATACGCTTTCGGAGTAGTACATGACTTTGCTCAAATATGGCGAGCCAGGGGATTTGTGGGGGCGGATGGAAAGCCAATTTCACATCAAAATTTAGTTGAGTCATTGATCGAAGCCTCATGTCTCCCAAGGAGAATAGCCATAGTAAAAACAAAGGGGCACTCGAATTTATATACAGATGAGGCTAAGGGTAACTCACTGGCTGACCTAAATGCAAAAAAAGCGGCCCAAGAGGGGCCTCAAAGCCCCCATGTTAATGTAGCTCTAGTGTCAACCTCAAAAATGACGTCATCACTAATTCCAGATGTTGACCTTATCGCTGTCCAGAAAGCAGCAAGTGAATCTGACCGTCAATTCTGGTCAGTTTTTTCTGCGTCTCAGGGACCTGATGACCTCTGGCGTGACAAAGATGGTCGACTGTGTTTACCTACGTCTGTTTTACCGTTTCTCGTCCGCGAATTTCATGGTATCACTCATCGCGGCCGAAGAGGGGTACTAGATACAATGCGAGGTCTATTTTGCGTCGACCAATTACCGCAAACGGTTAATGACATTCTTGACAGATGTTTAACTTGCGCTAAAAATAATATAAGCAAACCTCCAGCAAAACATCAACACCTGCCGAGGCCTAACCAACCGTTTACTGAGTGGCAGGTTGATTTTACACACATGCCCAAGAGGGGACCTTTTAAATACCTCTTGGTGCTTGTGGACAAATTTTCTAAGTGGGTAGAAGCTTTTCCATGTGCGAAGGAAAATGCAAACGTCGTAGTGCAGTTTTTAACCAAAGAAATCATACCCAGATATGGTATCCCGGTATCAATAGACTCCGATAAGGGTACACCTTTCACATCAAAAGTAACGCAGCAATTAGCGAAAGAGTTACAAATTGATTGGCGACTACATATACCCTTCCATCCTCAAAGCTCAGCTTTCGTTGAGAGGAAGAATAGGACCATTAAACAAAAAATAAGAAAAGCAATGATCAGTATGAATACATCCGATTGGACAAGGGTTCTTCCAATTGTCTTAGCAGACCTAAGAATGATGCCTCAGCCAAATTTAGACAACTTATCACCCTATGAGGTGGTGATGGGCCGACCTTTCCCCATCCCTTGGCGCCACGGAATGGTAGGGATAGGTGTGGTGTTAACTGATCATATGTCTGAGTACTCTGTAGGCCTAATAGAAAAATTAAATGAGTTCTGGGAAAGGGTTAACATGAAACACCCTGAGATCCCGAAAGCTAACTCACACCCCTTTGAAGTGGGCAATCAAGTATTGATAAAGAAACTAAAAACCGGGGGCCTCAATGACTCTCGGTATGATGGGCCTACAGAGATACTAGCTGTGACCAGAACTGCTGTTTTAACTGATCTTTTTCCACAGTGGATTCATGCAACCAGAGTGAAACCCTTGAAATGAAGAACAATGTATTACAAGTACTAACTGTTTTTGTTTTCCAGAGCAATAATGTGTATTGTCCTAGCTGGACTCATGGTACCCAACGCTTCAAAGGAGGAGGCCAAAAGAAACCTCTTCTGGCAGTATGCAAACTGGACAGCGCGTCAACTGACCAATGAATCATGTGTGGTGTGTCAAGAATTATTCCGCACCATAATAACTGTATCCTTGAAACCATTTGTCTATAACTGTGAACCCCCCAATTTTACTGTGTTCTGTACATATTATGCAGGGGAAATGTATGTATGGTCTCCTAGGTGTGTAAAGAGGGTAACAACACCCTATACTGATGAAACTAAACGGCATAATTACTGTTGTATGAATGAAACGTGCAAGAAAGAAGGTAGTGCATCAAGTAAAAATGAAACTGAAACTGTTGATGTAAAAGTTAGCCTGGTGTTACCAGAAGGTTTTATGTTTCCTTACTGTTTTAATGGGACATCAGGTGAAAGCGTGACAGGTATAAGTGCTACAAATTGTAAACAAATAATAAACCAAGGGCAGGGTATAGACAGGTGGCTGCAAAGCTACTGTCCAAAGTTCGAGAGGGGCTCATGTGAGAAGAACACCGCAGCATGTGCTAAGGGAAATAATACTGCTTGTTACACCTCTAGGAACACTGCCTGCATTGAATTGCTCACGCTCTGTGAAGATCCCTGGCCAGCGAAAGGTGCAGTGCTGGCTGATGACTGGTACTGGTACTGTGGTGAGGACACTGTAAACAACACGTACAGGATGAGCTGGACAGGCCTCTGTGCACCAGTGCAGCTGCAACATCGTGTGACTGTTATGCATACACAACGTGATTTGTCTTTCAGGAGCAAACGATCAGTGGACAACGAGGACGTCCCTGAGGAACATCAGATGAGGTCACACTGGACTCGGTTCTGGAAGTCTATGGTACCTCAGTTCGGCGTCTCTGACCTACTGAGACAACAGAACATCATGCATTATCGACTGGCATCCTTTGTTAACAGCACCACAGCTGCACTGGTAGGGGTACAAAGCGAGCTGCGTGCACTGAGACAGGTGGTCGTGCAAAACAGGTTGGCCCTGGACATGCTTCTTGCCCAGCAGGGAGGGGTTTGTTCTGTTGTAGGTGACAAATGCTGCACATACATACCTGCAAATGATGAGCCCGAGGGATCAATTGGCACTGCTGTAGCTACTATGAAGCAGATCTCATCCCAGATATATGAGGATGAGCTAAAGTCTAGAACTAACAATTGGAATTGGGGTATTCTCTCTAGCCTATTTGGCGCGTTTGCACCTTATGTCTCAATGATAATACCGGTATTACTTATTTTGTTTCTATTGTGTATTTTTGGTCCATGCATTTTGAAATGTTTCACACAACGTATGTATACTATGGTGTCTGCTATCTCTGCAGGATATCACCCACAACCTTTGAATTAGAATTATATCGCCCACTGCCACAGAAGGATAGAGAAGAATCCAGACTCTAGAGGAGAGTCTGGAAGAGGGGATTATAAGAATTAATGTGTTTTTTCATTAATGTGTTTTTCAGTGCAGTTTCCTTGAGTTAATATTTTGTAGTTTTGTTCTTTGCAGTTTACTTCAGTTAAGAGAAACAGTTCGTTCTGGGAATGTTTTGTCTGTCTGTTTCAGGGTTATCTGTCGTCAGGAAACCAGTTGAGTGCGGCTGCACTATCTTCCTCTCATCCTTATAGTTGCCCTGGATCATCTGTAATTTTCCTTCCCATATGTAGAAGTATTTGCTTAAATGATATGTGAACCCCCGCCTACATGAAGGCTTGTAAGGGTGCTGTATAAAAGATGGGACTGCCCCATCTTCTTTAGTAGATAACAATAAACCAACTTGTATTAGACTTTGGTGTGTTGTTGTCTATCCCAAGCGCTTGTTGCTGATCCACTCGACAGACCTGAGAAACTGCAGTGACCCAGAAACGAGGTTCTAACAAGTCTAAAGTACCAGTGTTTTATATATATATATTAGGGGTGGGCATAGATTAAATTTTTTAATCTAGATTAATCTAGATTAATTTTTGGAATTAATCTAGATTAATCTAGATTAAAATGGCTAATTTGAATTCTGCTGAAGGCATTCAGAATATGTGTGCTACCCAAATAATGACTAAACATGTTACACCGTACTTTTATTTTTACAGGTTGCCGTGAAGTTTCTGTGTATTCAGTATGACATGATGCGAGTTTTCTCAAATGAAACGGTATAAGTGACACTCACAGCAGTTTTGGAGATGCAATGTGAGATGCAAATGCCAAAAATTACCGGGAGCGTCACGTGTGTTTCAGTATGCGTGTAGTAAAAGCGCGTCTCCACCATTCATAGTATGAATTTCATTCATACAGCTAGGCAAACGGAACATACCGGATTCATATTAAAACGGTCTTTTTGCATTTCAGTTTTCACAGACACTAGTCCATATCGCGATTTGAAGTAAGTGACAGACCATATTTGATTTATGAATCCAAAAAACGACGAATTTACGTGGCATTTCGCGCTATAGTAGATTCGGTTTTTATGAATGAAGGACGACGTGATCCCGTCTGTGTTTTGGCGGAGGAGACATAAACGTGCGACCATATTCTATAGTCTTCGGTATACATCCGCGTTAAACTATCAAGGTGAAAGTCATCATAGCTTGCGTAGTTTAGACCCAGCTCCCAACCCAATTTTGAGAATAGATTAACGGCGATATTTTTTTTATCGCCCGATAAAAGTCTCACGTTAACGCAGCACGTTAACGCCGATAACGGCCCACCACTAATATATATATATATATATATAAATATATGTGTGTGTGTGTATGTATGTATGTTATATTTTTGTGTTTGTTAATGTTTGTGTTAGAGCCATTTTTGCAATATTTTTTTTTACTTTTTTTTCAGCTATCCATCTGGTACAGAAAAGCTGGCACTAGCAAAGGAGATTGTGTCATTGGTCCCCTTGTTAAGGATTCAAGTGTTTGGCGAAAATGAGGGACACGTAAGGATGTTTTTACATTATAAAATTAATTACTTAGCAATGTGAATGTAAACTGCTCAAGTATATTTGAATCCAGCTTAATTCTATTTTTGCATTACTCATGTCAGGAGCATATTTTTGATGGGCCGTCACACAGTGGCTTCATAGAAATGAGACTGAGGAACATCAGACGGAAGCTTCAACAGAACCAGCGGATGTACAGTTTGAAACGTCGCCATTGTACACCGCAACCTTCTTTGCCAAGTCCAGAAGAAACAGTGCCAAGTGAGTGGTTGACCCTGATAAAGAGGATGCGACTGTCACCAGAGAATTCATCATCAATAAAGACTGCAATTGACCAAACCTTCAGTTACCGAAGGAGATGGATAGCGACAAAATCCCAAACTGTTGCTGAAATCTTCAAGGAATATCCCAGATTTCTTGACATGCCTGCCTTGGTAATAGACATGCTCAACTAAAAGAAAACTTTACACAAACTTATAATTCATGATTGTAATATTGATATTTGTTTCTGTTTTTTTTTGCATTGAAGATGGACATTGAATTTTCCAAGCTCACAGATGGGAAAGAAGACATGTTTATCCGGAAATTGGAAGGGACCATAATTCCAAAGCTCAAGGAAATAGCATCCTTGGAGAAGAAAAAGGACATCAGACACGTGCTGGAGGAAGCCAACAATCAGCAAGATGGTATGATTTTCTGCCTCAATGTCTGTTGCATGTGCACACATTTCTAAACCTAGTTTAAATTAGAAAACTTAATGTAAATTTTAATGTTCAATTCATGATAAAATAAATTTTGCATGTGATCTGCATCTTCACTTCATCAAGATGAGCTGTGCTACACTATGTTGAAGATCCTCATTCATCTTCTTCCACCCACAGCATCTGGGAGAAGTATTGCTGGCAGTAAATGCTGTATGAACTCTGCAGTCTCGGACCTGTTGGAGCAAGTGCCGGTATGTTTTTTTTTTTTTTTACTGTGTTAGCTTGTGATAAACAACATTGCCTCTCATGCAGCAACATTTTCTGATGCTTTTCTTTGTTTTATTTCTGTAGGCTGGTACCAACGTGACAACCTTGCTCAGTGAATCCATGAAAGGGTCCCTGAAGTCAGCCCAGTTGCAGTTGGTTTCCATCGGTTCTCTAGGACATGGAGCCCAGTACGTAATTGTGGCAAAGAATGATTCTTTTGCCCTTCCACTTGATCTTGAAAGCCTGACCTGTGCTGTAGACAGACTTTTCAAATTCTTCTGGCTGTGCAATCTTCAGTATTCAAGCCAACTTTACTCTGATTTTTCCTTTTTTGAGTATATATATGATTATTGTGATGGTGTTCATTATTCTAAACATCCTCTTCACCGAAACCATCCCAATGCATTACAAATTCAGTTATACTTTGATGATTTGGAAACAACAAATCCTCTTGGATCAAAAACTAAGATTCATAAAATGGGGGCCGTTTACTTTGCGTTACGAAATGTGCCTTTAGAGTACAATTCTGTACTTTCCAATATTCATTTATGTGATATGTTCATTATTTTATGTATGTTTTTTTTTTTTCGATTTAGTTATATCATATACAGTACATTTGATTAGTTAATGATTACTAATCATTTACAAAACATGACTGCGTTTCATAAATGTTTAATAAATTGTTACTTTTTGTGTATGTTTTGCTCACATCAGGTGCACAGTGGTTAAAGACTCCATGTGTTTCAGAGAAGACCGCTGTCTATACCCTGCAGTACACACTACACTAACTACACACTACAGTGTTCAACGCCTGTTATAGACGATGTGTAAACGCATGAATAAATCATTTACAACACTTTCTGCATCCCCTAATCTAAAGTGTTAACTGTTCATCACTTGTAAATGTGTTACACATCATTCATGGGTACGATTCGTTGATCTTATGCCTTATTGATTCTTGAAGTGGTAATCTACGAATGATGTGTAACATATTTACAAGTGATGAATAGTTTACACTAGATTAGGGGATGCAGAAAGTGTTGAAAATGCTTTATACATGCTTTACACATCACTGTGTTGATAACTGTTACTTACCTGTTACAAATGATCTGTAAGTGTATTTAAGGCATTTACAACACTTTCTGCTCCCTCTAATTGCTACATACATACAAAAAAAACAATTTATTAAACATTTATGAAACGCATATTCATGCTTTGATTAGCTAATCATTAATCAAATGTAAATGACTTAACCTGAATCTACAAAACATACATACAATAATTGACATATCACTTTTTAATCATTTATGAATTCATAGTCATGTTTCATAAATAATTAGTTAATCATTTACTAATCACTAGTAAATGACTTGTAATGGAATTTACAAAGCATACGAAAATGTTAGTATATCACTTGCTAATCATTTATGAATGTTTTGTAAATGATTAGTTCATCATTAACTAACCACTTACATGACTTGCAACTGAACGTTATTATAAAGTGTTACCAGTATTTTTATTTTTATTTATTTATTATTTTATATTTGTATAGAGAATTTTTAGTCCCTTTCAGAGTGTTAAATTAGCTTTATTAACCTGTATTAACCGGAATTGAATGTTTTATATTTTGTAATTAATAAATACATTGATTTGAATTATTTTATATATGTATAGAGCATTTTTAGTGCCTTTCAGAGTGTTAAATTAGCTTTATTGACCTGAATTGAATGTTTTATATTTTGTAATTAATAAATACATTGATTTGAATTATTTTATATATGTATAGAGCATTTTTAGTGCCTTTCAGAGTGTTAAATTAGCTTTATTGACCTGAATTGAATGTTTTATATTTTGTAATTAATAAATACATTGATTTGAAATCCCTTTGACTACTGTACATTTTTTGACAATTCAGACATTAGTTATGTGGTGACTGCATCCATTTCAGATGTATAGAATAAGTTAAAGTAGCTGAAAAGTAGTGAAACAGATTTATTGTTGTAGATTAACAGTGCGGGCCCTGTGTGGGCTTAGTGAGGGCTTCCTGGGGGCTTAATGAGGGCTGCCTGTGCAGGGCCAGCACTAAGGGGCCAACGTTTTGCCAATAAGCAAATTCTCATGGGCCCTGCGCTGGAAGCCCGCTGTGGGCCCTTAGGCTAGCCCTAAGTGGGCCTGTAAAGGGCCAGTGCTGGCTTGTTTGCAGGGGTAGTACCGGTAAAACTATCCAAATAGTCATCTGGTTCAAAATCCTCGGAGCAAACACGCCATTTCTTGATCGTTTCTAACGGTGTTTTGAGATCCATGTTCAGAGCAGCCAGCCATTGATTCATTAGTCGAAATTGCTTTTTTTTCGTGGGAATTCTATGAAAGATGGTAGTAGATTACGTCTTCGACTTACTATCACAGCCCCTTACAATGCACATAACCATAGCTAATCACACACAGGTAAATCCAACCATTAACAATTTACCAGCTGGAACTCTGACAGCTGCAACAACCGGAATTACACAAACTTAGCACCGGTCACATTGGAAGTTACCTAGCTGGGATCTAATTTCAGGCGCTGTGTGATATTAATGCTCCTGCTTCGGCCATGTTACGGCAGCAAACTTCCTTGACTATTACGCCAGAATGGGAGTGTAGTTCCTAATCTTATCAGCCTAGAAAACCGCGGCTTTACATTTCCGCCGTCTTAGTACACGATATAACTACAGAAGAGTCAAGTTTTAAATAGGATAAATATCGAAACTCGTTGGTCATTTTTGAACGTGATGCTACTGGTCTAATAGGATTCAATGATCTATGCTAAGCTATGCTAAAAGTGATATCGCCAGAACAGGAGAACGCTGAATGGATTTCAAAGCAGTAAAAATCAACTTATTAACTCGAGTTGGAGAATGAGCCTATTTCCAAAAAAAGTGGAGTGTTCCTTTAAGGTTAGGCTAGGTAGAAGGTTCACATGCTTGCAAAGTTACTTATAATCAGTTTGTCTTTGGGGAACCATCAAAATACAGTGTTAGCATATATTTAGCATACTACTAATAATAATTACTGCTAGCTGACATGGAGTTGCAGAGTTACTTATTAAAAGCTGTCTAAAGGGTACCATCAAAATAATCAAACTGATAATACAAATGTGTCATATCTCATCTAATACCTGATCTAATGGCTCTTTGAGAAATATTATTATTATTACTTATAAGTGGTCTTTGTATGCTTTAAGTAAAGTGACATGAGAAACATGGCAAGATATGAGACTTATAATACATTATAACTATGAGGAGGTAATCATACTCTTAAAAGCTATAACCACAAATAAGTAAAAATTATAATACATTAAAACTGTTCTTATGAATACTCATGAGATTATATAACATATTATAAGTTTTTTTTTTTTTTATAATGCATTATAAATTAATTATAATGCCTTAAGAATACCCTTATAATGTATTATAAATACAGGCTTCATAGAAAGTGTTACCATTATTTGAAGTGTTATTTGATGTTTTCACATTTGTTCAGTAGTTTAATGGCCATTATGTGTATGTGTTTTCCCCTTTATTTTGTTAATTGGAGCTGGTCACCAATATATAAGTTTGTTAGCTGTCTCTGTAGTCAGTTTGTGTTGATCTTTGTGAGAGCAGGTTCTGTGGATCTTAGATCGCTGTGTTTTAAGAGGCAAATGCAGTGGTCGAGTTTATTGTAAAGTTTTGTTTATTTGTATTTTTTTCTTTATATTTTTGGTTCATTTCTTTTTGAGTAATGTTAGTTTGATTTTTTTGTAATCTTACATGGAGAAAATAAATCTTCAAGCATTTGCAGTAGTCTGCTGCCTCTGTGATTTTTTTTTTATTTTTTTTTTTTCCTTTTGCTGGTCACATCTATCACAAACTGTCATGATCAGGGCTGTGGGTCTCCCCTCAGCCTCCTGAGGTCGCTGTTCACACTGCACCTTTGATTGCATTCACCTGTCTTTGTCATAAACACTGATTTCACTCACAGCTGTTCACTATCTGGACTATTGTATAAAGACACTCACATCTCACTCCTGCTTCATGTCTGCATTGTCTTTTGTCCTCTATGTTATTTTGTGTTCTTGATATTCCCTGGACTTTGATCGTGCTCTTGATCTTGTTATTTTGTGTTTAAGTTCACGTTCAGTTTGTGCCGTGTTGGCTTTTTGTTTGTTTCGTTTTGTTATTTTCATTAAAATTACTTTCCTGCATTTTGGACCCAGACCCATCATTACTCACACGTGACAGAATGCAGACATCCATGATGGGTCCAGCGGGGAGAATTTTTTTTGAGGGGGCAGCAACCACCTGCTCGGTTCCGGACACTCAGGGGATGTCGTTTGAGGCGGCGTCGGCAGCTCGGTTCGAGTTCATCTACGCCTGCCTGGCGGCGATGGACACCCGCAGTGCCGAGACGGCGCGGAAGCGCCCCTGCTTTGCAGAGGAGGTGGCGGTGACCGCTCTGTCTGTTCCGGACGCGTTGGTGACCGCTCTCTCTGTTCCGGACGCGGCGGTGACCGTTCTCTCTGCTCCGGACGCGGCGGTGACCGCTCTCTCTGCTCCTGATGCGGCGGTGACCGCTCTCTCTGCTCCTGACGCGGTGGTGACCGCTCTCTCTGTTCCGGACGCGGCGGTGACCGCTCTCTCTGTTCCGGACGCGGAGGTGACCGCTCTATCTGCTCCGGACGCGGCGGTGACCGCTCTCTCTGCTCCTGACGCGGAGGTGACCGCTCTCTCTGTTCCGGACGCGGCGGTGACCGCTCTCTCTGCTCCTGACGCGGAGGTGACCGCTCTCTCTGTTCCGGACGCGGAGGTGACCGCTCTATCTGCTCCGGACGCGGCGGTGACCGCTCTCTCTGCTCCTGACGCGGAGGTGACCGCTCTCTCTGTTCCGGACGCGGCGGTGACCGCTCTCTCTGTTCCGGACGCGGCGGTGACCGCTCTCTCTGCTCCGGGCGCGGCGGTGACCGCTCTCTCTGCTCCTGACGCGGAGGTGACCGCTCTCTCTGCTCCGGACGCGGCGGTGACCGCTCTCTCTGCTCCGGACGCGGCGTTGACCGCTCTCTCTGCTCCGGACGCGGCGGTGACCGCTCTCTCTGCTCCTGACGCGGCGTTGACCGCTCTCTCTGTTCCTGACGCGGCGGTGACCGCTCTCTCTGCTCCGGACGCGGCGGTGACCGCTCTCTCTGCTCCGGACGCGGCGGTGACCGCTCTCTCTGCTCCGGACGAGGCGGTGACCGCTCTCTCTGCTCCTGACGCGGCGTTGACCGCTCTCTCTGCTCCGGACGCGGCGGTGACCGCTCTCTCTGCTCCTGACGCGGCGGTGACCGCTCTCTCTGTTCCGGACGCGGCGGTGGCCGCTCTCTCTGTTCCGGACGCGGTGGTGACCGCTCTCTCTGTTCCTGACGCGGCGGTGACCGCGCTCTCTGTTCCTGACGCGGCGGTGACCGCTGATGTTCCTCTGGCGGCGAGACCAGCTCACGTTCCTCTGGCGGCGAGGCCAGCTCACGTTCCTCTGGCGGCAGTGTCCACTCACGTTCCTCCGCTGCACGGGCCTGGCCCGCCATCCCTCCCCCTGAGTTGCCTTCCTCCGTGCCTCCTCCCTCCAGATTTGGGAACGTCTGGGAGCCGTTCCTTAGGGAGGGGGTACTGTCATGATCAGGGCTGTGGGTCTCCCCTCAGCCTCCTGAGGTCGCTGTTCACACTGCACCTTTGATTGCATTCACCTGTCTTTGTCATAAACACTGATTTCACTCACAGCTGTTCACTATCTGGACTATTGTATAAAGACACTCACATCTCACTCCTGCTTCATGTCTGCATTGTCTTTTGTCCTCTATGTTATTTTGTGTTCTTGATATTCCCTGGACTTTGATCGTGCTCTTGATCTTGTTATTTTGTGTTTAAGTTCACGTTCAGTTTGTGCCGTGTTGGCTTTTTGTTTGTTTCGTTTTGTTATTTTCATTAAAATTACTTTCCTGCATTTTGGACCCAGACCCATCATTACTCACACGTGACACAAACATGAACACACTCAGTGAGTTTTTCTGCTTGTTTTCTTACTGACTTACATTGTAGGAAGTCCTTCCTGGTCCAGAGATCAATGTTGGTGAATGTGACTGTGGAAATCAACAGACATGAACAGTGTGATTCTCATGATCCTGCATTCATTCCTAAGACATTTCTAATATGATGTTCTCCATGATATGAGATGATGATGGACTCGTTTCTGAGAGCAGATCAATCTCCAGGACTTTACCTCTGTCTGAGATCTTCTTGAGCTCCTCTTTGCAGAAATCCTCCAGTTTGTCTCTCAGCTGATGGACAGATTCTCTCAGACCATTAAAAGCGATGGCAGAAATTAAGGGTTTGACATTTCCGTCTGTAGATTCAGGAGGTGCTGAGAGAGACTGGAAACTCTACAGAAAACAGACATCAAAACTCATCAGCTCCACACTTCACCCAATAACCTGCACCAACATCAGATTTGACTGATCTTTAGTAACTCAATCCAGCACTTTCACAGCATCAGCTTCATTCTTCTCATATTCATTATATCACATTAGAGCTACAGATTCTAGTATTTGACACTTACACTCTTTGTGAACTTTCTAGGAAATAGTTTGGATGATAAAACATCTGCTGAGAACACAAATGTCCATCTAACAGCTCAAGAACATCAATGGAGTCTCATTATAGAGTTGAGTAGATTTGCTCAGGAAAAAACAGCTGAAAGACTACAATTATATTGACTATTATTTATAACTCAAGTCCACTATGATGGTGTTGTTGTAGATGTCTGTTACCTGCAGGAACTGGATGTGATCCTGTGTGTGTGAAAGCTGCTCCAGCTCAGCGTCTCTCCTCCTCAGATCATTGATCTCCTGCTCCAGTCGCTCCAGTCGTCCTTCAGCTCGACTCACTGCTCGCTTTTCCTGATCTCTGATCAGCCGTATCAGCTCAGAGCGGCTTCTCTCAATGGAGCGGATGAGCTCAGTAAAGATCCTCTCACTGTCCTCCACTGCTGTCTGTGCAGAGCGCTGTTAGGACACACAGTGATTCAGGCTTCAGTGGGACTGAAAGAGACAAGAGAGTCTGAACTGAGACTGAGACAAACTTCTCTTCTTCTCCAGACTCACCTTATGAGACTCCACAGCCTCTCTCAGCTGCTGAACATCTTTCTCTCTCTGCTGGATTCTCTGCTGGAACGTCTTCTGCGTCTCCTTCAGCTGCTTCTGCAGGACAAACCGATGATAGTGAATGTCACAGAAAACTACTGACACTAAATCATCATGAGAACAGATGAATGCAGTAAATGTAGGGTGAGGCGGTTTAAAGGTTATTTATCTGGACTGATAACGAACAGCTGTAGGCTCAAACTGCAGAATGGAAAATTTACCATTTTCTACCTTTCATTAACTTTTTTTTAATTGTCATGTGGGATAATGCCTGTTTCACACTGCAAGCATAAGTATTATGACAGTGAAACTGACTCAGATGTAGAGACAGTGTTTCTGGTGCGTAACTGAGCTGCAGCTCTAGACAGAAAATAAAGGACTGAAGTAAACCTATAAATCACTAAAATCATCAGGATACAGCAGATTTACTGAACAGAAAGTTGTCTGTCATTGCTTTCAACTTTATTTTGACTTATAGAAGTGTATATTTTGTCAAAGAACAGCTGAATAGTTCACTCCATTATTTTCTGTCTCTAAATCTATCAGTGTCTAGTGTTAAATACCTGTTTCTCTGTCCTCTGTGCTGCAGCTGATACAGTGTCGTGGTTTTTATGTTCATCCATCGTACACAGCACACATATACATTTCTGGTCAGTGCGACAGAAAACCTCAAGAATCTTCTCATGTTTCTGGCAGATCATCTCCTGCAGTCGTCCAGTGGCTTCAGTCACTTTGTGTCTCTTTCCTTTAAACCAACTCTCATGTTGTTCAAGATGATTCTGACAGTAAGAGTTCAGACACACCAGACAGGACTTGACGGCTTTGTATTTTCTTCCAGTACAGACGTCACACTCCACATCTCCAGCTCCAGCGTAACAGTCAGCAGTAAGTTTGGTCTTCTTCAGTTTCTCCACCATTTCAGCCAAGATGGTGTTTCTAGCTAAAGCAGGTCTTGGACTGAAGGTCTGTCTGCACTGAGGGCAGCTGTAGACTCTCATCTGATCCTCCTGATCCCAGCAGTCTGTAATACAGCTCTTACAGTAACTGTGTCCACAGGGAATGGTCACTGGATCCTTCAGGAGATCCAGACACACCGGACACAAGAACTCATCCTGAGATATTCTGGCTTCTGCCATTTTACTCATGAACACAGAGACACAACAGCTCAACTACACTTCAGTTTCTCTTTCCCTGAACTCATGTGATTCCTGTTTCCTGGTTCTGTGTTTGAGTGACGTGTAAAATAGGTGTGTCTGTGAGTCTGTAAAGCAGGTTCCTCATTCCTGCTAAGTTTAGTTTAGACACACCTGACTGTTGTTAAAGTAAATGCAAAGACCCTGAATAGTTGATTCAGGTGTTTAATTAGAGATCAAACAAAACTCAGAAACTGACTCTGCTGGACTAGGAATGGGGAACCCTGATGAAGAAATATCTACTAGATTGTTTTGTAATATTTTTCAGACTCAGACTAAATAAATACATTTATTTGCATCCATGTCTGACTGTTTAGTCACTGCTGCTACTGGCAGCTTCATCCAGCCTGTCACTATGAGCTGTGAGTTTAGGCCTAGAATACATTCCCTACTACTCTCAGTGTCTGCAAGCATAAAGGAAAGATCCACAGAAGTAAGACACAAATGTTGAAACAATATTGAACATCTGCTGAACTCAAGCACATCTGTCCTCCATTTCCAATAAATGAGCAGCTCTAAACAACGTTCTGCTCTTATTTAAAGACATTTCATAATGTACAGACCAAGCATAATACAGTGATCTTTGTTAAAGCCAATAAATAATATTAATGTACACAATTCATTAAAGGAAATGTGGCCAAACTGAGTAATGCAAAGTACATAGTTTGTGTATTGCAAAGGTCCTTATTTTATGTATTTTTTTAGTGCTGTAGCTGTTAGGTTTCCAGCACTCTTCTGATCTCCTAATGTTCTCACTGCACATCTTTTCAGTTCATTCTCACAAACTGTGACTGATATAATGAATTTCTTAAAGGTGTCCTATTATGCTTTTTTACAATGTCTTTATTTTGTTTTGGGGTGCACGAGAACATGCTCGTCATATTTGGTGGTTCGAAAAACGCCTTTTTTCCACATAATTTACATTATTACAATAGCTTTCTCCAGCCTGGCACAAATGGCTCGATTAGTTCCGGGTTTGATAAAGTAAAAACAAAAATGTGTTGTGATTGGTTAGCAGTCCCACTGTGTTGCCATTGGCCAACAGTTCAGACAGCATTTTATTCCTGCCACGCCCCTTCACAAAACAGCAAGTTAGATTGAAGTGATTCTTACTTTTTAAATATGGATATTTTTTTTACAAAAACACATCAGATCGCTAAAGGAGGCTTTAACTGACCCCTCCGGAGGCATGTGAGACACATTTTATTATGGATCGACTTGTTTTGGACTGATGGAGACAAACTCTTGTCTATGCCGTTCTAAAGCTTGGGAGTGCTAGGATAGTTTTTAATATAACTCTGATTGCATTTGTCTGAAAGAAGGAAGTCATATACACCTAGGATGCATGGAGGGTGAGTAAACAATAATAAATAAATGCTACAGTAGTGTTGGTCTCTTCATCAGCTGTGAGATCGCCGATACATGATATTATCATTATTGTGCTCATGTATTTCATTATTTACACATCCCAAACAGCTCCAGCATAAGGCTAGTGAAGCTGTCTAATCTGTATGATCAATAAATCTCTTACCACACACTGCACACGTCTACGGCACGACTCCGACACGGCTTCCTTGCTACAAGTACGGTACCATCACTTCTACTACAAAAGACTGCTTTGTAAGTAATCTTCCTGACTTATCTGAATTCCTCAGCATATCCAATAGCTCAGAAAAACTTGATGGTATAATAGAAACTATGGACTCTCTCTTTTCTAGCACTTTAGATACAGTTGCTCCAGTGCGCTTAAAAAAGATTAAGAAAAACAGTGTAACACCGTGGTATAACGATCACACTCGCGCCCTAAAGAGAAAAGCACGAAAAATGGAACGCAGCTGGAGGAAAACAAAACTAGAGGTTATTCGTACTGCTTGGCGTGAATGTAACTTATCTTATAGAAAAGCATTAAAAACTGCCAGATCGGATTACTTTTCGTCTCTCTTTGTTATTTGTTCAATACTGTTGTTAAATTAACAAAAAATATAGCAGCAACAGGTTTAGACATTTCCCAACAGCACAGCAGTAATGACTTTATGAACTACTTTACCTCCAAGATAGAAACTATTAGAGATAAAATTGTAACCATACAGCCGCCCGCTACAATATCGCATCAGATAATGCGTTGTAGATCTCCTGAGGAACAATTCCATTCATTCTCTATTATAGGAGAGGAAGAATTGTATAAACTTGTTAAATCATCTAAACCTACAACATGCATGTTAGACCCTATTCCATCTAAGCTACTAAAGGAGGTACTTCCAGAAGTCATAGATCCTCTTCTGAATATTATTAATTTGTCACTATCATTAGGATATGTCCCCAAAACCTTCAAACTGGCTGTTATTAAGCCACTCATTAAAAAAACACAACTTGACCCCAATGAACTTATTAATTACAGACCAATTTCGAATCTCCCTTTTCTGTCAAAGATACTAGAAAAGGTAGTATCCTCACAATTATGCTCCTTCTTAGAGAAAAATGGTATCTGTGAGGATTTCCAGTCAGGTTTTAGACCATATCATAGTACTGAGACTGCTCTTAGAGTTACAAATGACCTGCTCTTGTCAACCGATCGTGGTTGCATCTCTCTATTAGTGCTACTGGATCTTAGTGCCGCATTTGATACTATTGACCACAACATTCTTTTAAATAGACTTGAATATTATGTAGGCATTAGTGGTAGTGCACTGGCATGGTTCAAATCGTACTTATCTGACCGTCATCAGTTTGAGGCAATAAATGAAGAGGTATCATTTAAATCGCAAGTGCAGTATGGAGTACCTCAAGGCTCAGTGCTAGGGCCATTACTTTTTACGCTTTACATGTTACCCTTGGGAGATATCATCAGGAAACATGGTGTTAGCTTTCATTGTTACGCTGATGATACTCAGCTCTGTATTTCTTCGAAGCCCGGCAAAACATATCAATTTGAAAAACTAACAGAATGCATAGCTGATATTAAAAACTGGATGGCGAGTAACTTCTTACTGTTAAATTCTGAAAAAACAGAGGTGTTAATTATTGGACCTAAAACCTCCACAAGTAATAACCTAAAACACAGTCTAATACTAGATGGCTGCTCTGTAAATTCGTCGTCATCAGTTAGGAATCTAGGTGTCCTATTCGATAGCAATCTCTCCTTTGAAAGCCACATTTCTAGCATTTGCAAAACCGCATTTTTCCATCTAAAAAATATCATGAATAGTTTTTTTATGGATGCTCCGAAATGAAAATTCTCGGCCGAAGCCGAACAAAATTAAAGACTGAACCGAAAGCCGATTACCGAACATGTTTTTTGTGTTTCTTCCCATGTATTTTGCCAATTTTGTTCAACATTGCATAAATTAAATAGCCATTTGCTTTTTACAGTTTTGTTTTGCTTTTCAAAGAAAAGAAAAAAATCAATTACAAAACAACAATTTAAAAATATTTAACATTCTAGTAGACATTATAGCCTACCAACAAACCACAATTTAACTTAAAATGAATAAGTTAGTAAAATAATATTCTTTGGTCATTAAGAGCCCCTTCTTGAATCAGGCATGTGTTTCTAATGAACAAATAAATGCAGCCTTGCTGAGCAGAAGAGACTTCTTTTAAAACATTAGAAAATGTTACAGATCCCGATTTGAACACTATGTGTGAATGTTATAATGTATTAATAGAGTTGTAGTAATTAATTATTGTAATGCCAACACTAACATTTCTGAATGTTGTCTTTTATTTAGTGGTAAACCCGCAAGAAGAGCTCAGTCCTAGTTTTTGCTGGCAGCAGCAGATTTGTGAATGATTGTCATCTTTGGTCTTTGAACCCTGGCTAAGGAGCTGCTGTCAGAATGAACACAATTGGTGTCTGGTGTATTAGACAACAGAACGTTCTGGAGTTGATTGACTAATGGATGATTTCAGTCATCATACAGTAACCTTTCTCTTCTCATGAAGACATGCGATGCGCTTCTAAACAGTCTCTTGCTGTCGGTCTTTCTCAGACAGTTTTAAATGCTTCCACACTGACCACATGTTTGATCACGTCACCTCATTGTTCGCTATCATTTATTCAGCCATTTCACTTATTCGGCTGAACACCGAAGGAGCTTTTTTTTGCTATTTTCGGCCCAATAATTTCAGCTGCCGAACATTTGGTGCATCCCTACTATTTATTTTTTTATTTTATTTTGATGATTAGAGCTTACAGCTCATGAAAGTCAAAAATCCAGTATCTCAAAATATTACGTTTCATAAAATGTCCATTCCTACAGTATAAATTCTGGGTATCTCTTGTTCTTTGAAACCACAATAATGGGGAAGACTGCTGACTTGCCAATGGTCCAGAAGACAGTCATTGACACGCTCCACACAGAGAGTAAGTCGCAGAAGGTCATCACTGAAAGTGGTGGCTGTGTGCAGAGTGCTGCATCAAAGCATATTAAATGCAAAGTTGACTGGAAGGATGAAAGCTTAAGAATACAAGCAAAGCTGATTCAAACACTTGGGAGAGCTTCATTAGGAGTGAACTGAAGCCGGAGTCAGTGCATTCAGAGTCTCCATGCTCAGACGTCTTCAGGATAAGAGCTACCAAGCCACTTCTAAAACAGAAACAATGTCAGAAGCATCTTACCTGAGCTAAAGAGAAAAAGAACTGGACTGTTGCTCAGTGGTCCAAAGTCCTCATTTCAGATCAAATTAAAATTTTCACTTAATATTGAAATCATGATCCCAGAGTCTGGAAGAAGACTGGAGAGGCACAGAATCCAAGCTGCTTGAGGTTTAATGTGAAGTTTCTGAACTCAGTAATGGTTTGGGGCTCTTGACGTCTGCTGGTGTTGGTCCATTGTGTTTTATCAAATCCAAAGTCAATGCAGTCGCCTGCCAAGAGATTTTGGAGCACTTTATGATTCCATCTGCTGACAGCTTTATGGAGATGCTGATTTCCTTTTCCAGAAGGACTTTAGCACCTGTCCAAAGTGACAAAACCACTTCTAAGTGATTTGCTGACCATGATATTACTGTGCTTGATTGACCAGCCAACATGCCTGACCTGAACCCCATTGAGAATCTATGGGATATTATCAAGAGGAAGATGAGAAACAGTCGATTCAACAATATACAGATGAGCTGAAGGATTAAAAGCGCCTCAGTTGTGCCACAAGCTGTTATTGTCCCTCCAAACTTGGACGTTAACAGCTTGTGTGTCATTTGCTGTAATATGTGCTGCAGACCCAATTAATGAGTGCATAAATGAACATATTTTAAACTTTTCTGTTTTGCAAATCTGTTTTTTGATTAATCTTAGAAAATATTCTAATATTTTGAGATACTGGATTGACTTTCATGAGCTGTAAGCTCTAATCATCAAAATAAAATACATTTAGTCATTTATTCAAAGCGACTTACAAATGAGGACAATGGACAATTGTATAATAGATAAAAAGAAGAAAAGATTGAAGATATAAAAATAATAGAGAAGGGTTTTTTTAAGAATAGAAATAAATTTCAAACAAATTAATTTTAACAAATTAAAAAAAAAAACTTTAGAAATGTTTTACTTTACATGTAATGAATCTAGAATATATGAAAATTTCAGTTTTTAAATAAGTTTTTTTTTAGATGCACCTGCATATATATGTGACCCTGGACCACAAAACCAGTCATAAGTGTCAAAATTGAGATTTATACATCATCTGAAAGCTAATAAATAAGCTTTAAAGCTAATAAATAAGCTAAAAAATCTCCTTTACTGTTGTCCAAATGAAGTTCTTAGCAATGCATATTACTAATCAAACAATAAGTTTTAAAATATTCAGGGTAGGAAATTTACAAAATATCTTCATGGATCATGATCTTTACTTAATATCCTAATGATTTCTGGCATAAAAGAAAAATCGATAATTTCTACTCATACTTTGTATTTTTGGCTATTGCTACAAATATACCTGCGCTACTTAAGACTGGTTTTGTGCTCCAGGGTCACAATATATTAGAAAGTAAGACTTTTATTATTATTGGATTTAGTTTAGTTTTTTGAGTGCCGTTAGTTATCTATAATAGTCCTGTCTTCAGTCAGTTTATAATCACAATGTGCCAATGATTTTCCATTGTCTGCTCTGGTTTCTTCTCACAGACACCGGGTTTATCATCATAGATCTTAGAACTGTCACAGAAATGATCGTCTCCTTTGTTGAGCTGTGTGTGGTTGAGTTATCAGAGGTTTAGTAGTGATGCTGTGCTGTGTTTGTCAGGTCCAGCGGCGGGTGATGCCGTCTCACAGCATGTACGCCCTGAACATGGAGAGGATCCTGAGCCGACTGTGGCACCCGAGTCACGAGGAGCTGGAGCAGGACCACATCCACCGCCAGCATCTGGCCAACAAAGAGGGACTGCTGGTCAGCTGACAGATGAAGATGATGAAGATGATGATGAAGAATGTACACTGCATCGCCGCTCGTTCAGGAAGATCATCAGCCAGAGACATTTGTCCTCATGATCATCACAGACGTGATCCGCGTCAGCCGTACTAACACACGCTCAGTCAGGAGCAGTTCAAATATTGCTGGCCATTACTTTGTTTAAAAAGGCAGTAAATATGATTGTGTAAATATTTGTGTATTGTTTTCATGTCTAGTTTTTGTAAGTAAAGTATTATAAATAAAACTCTGAATTGTTGTGCTCGTGTACATGTCAGTGTTTTCATGTCCATTGTTTGTTCTCTTTAATTACTTGTTAATTAACGCAGTGCATTTCACTCACTATAGAGGCAAAGTAAAAATAAATATCTGATTCATGTTACACTCAAATTTTTACATATTAGAATTACAGGAACACTTTACAATAAGGTGTCATTTGTTAACAATGTATAAACCTTCTGTTTGTGTTCAGGTCAAACTGACCTAAAGATTTTCTTTTTCCCGAAAAACATTAACGTTATCGCATTGGACTCAAACTTCTTGACTTTGTTTACTATTTTTTTAGAACTTTTGTAATTTGGAGGGTTTTATTTCACTTAGTCTCACTTGAAAAATGACCAGACTCCAAACAATTGCTTAAATCTCTCATCATGCTACATTATCACCAAATATTAGATTCATTCTATTTGTCAACTTGTTTTCTTTCATTTAGGACTGGGTTTGTGTTTCTATTTGCATCTGATTAATCGTAGACCTCATTTATTTAAAAGGATCTACCACATTTGAGTGAAAAAAAAATTAATAATTTTCACAATATGAGATGTAAAATTATATATATATATATATATATATATATATATATATAAATAATAATAATAATTGCACTGCTTATCTGTCACGGATTGGCCAGGTTCCACACCCTCAATCACACCCAGATCACCATCACCTGAATTCTGATCACCGGCACCTGCACGTCATCATCACAGCCACCTATAAATACTCACGCCACACACCACTCTATGTCCGGGCTCGTTCCACGAAAGCGGACTGTAGTGTCACTCTTCCCAAGAGTCTTGCTATCCTATCGTTACCTGAAAGTACTTACCTGACCTCTGTCTCGTTCCAGTTTTCCAAGTTCCTGTTTTCCAAGTTCCAGTCTTCTGAGTCCAGTCCTCCGAGTGTTCCCATCGGGAGTTCAACGTGGTGTGTGCCGTAAGTCATCCTCTGCTCCGTTTAAGGAATCAGCATTCCCTTCTCTGCTATCTGGATCCTGCAAGGAAGGATATCATCCCATTCAGTACCAAGTTCACTCAACTCCAACATCTCATCGTCTGCCATACTCACCTAGGATTGGGTCTTCTCACATCTTCGACATCGCTGCTCTCTATAAATAAATATCATTGTTTCACTTACCTTGTTGTCCCGTCTGCTTCATAACAGAAGCCCGGACCAGAATACAGTCAGCAGCATGAACGTCAATGACCCATTTCAAGAGTTGGTGGATTCTCTTCGTAAAATCCTTCTGGCATCACCATCTGTCACCCCTTCCGCACCGCCGCTCGTCACGCCTCCCAGCACTTCTTCGGCTCCACAGCCATCCAGTCCCATGGCCCGACCAGCGCCATACGATGGCGGGGCGGAGGAGTGTAACGGATTTCTCCTACAATGTTCTCTGGTTTTCTCTATGCAACCTGCGCTCTACCCCACTGATCAATCTAAAATTGCATTTATCATCTCTCTTCTCACAGGACCAGCGCTAAAATGGGCGAACTCTATTTGGCAGCAAGATGGACCGGCCGCTCGTTCCTTCCAGACATTTATTGCTCACTTCAAGGAAGTCTTCAGTCGTACGGATGGAGAAATATCAGCGGGTGAGCAACTGTATCATTTAACTCAAGGATCTATGTCTACACAGGAGTATGCTCTACGTTTCCGCACCCTCGCTGCGGCCAGTGGATGGAACGAGCGGTCACTGTTGACCACTTACCGTCTTGGTCTCGAGCCTCGCCTTCGTCTCCAACTCGCTGCCCTGGATGACACCATGGGGTTAGAGCGCTTCATCCAACAGTCCATCCGATGTTCTGACCGTATGTTATCATATCTCTCTGAAACCTCGAATACTGCACTCCTCCGCCCAACGGACATCGCCAGCCCTCCAGAACCAGAGCCTATGATACTGGAGTCTGGTAGACTATCTCCCGCTGAGCGACAGAGGAGGCTGACCCGGGGTTTGTGCCTCTATTGTGGTGCTAGTGGGCACATCAGACTGACGTGCCCCCTCCGTCCAGTCACTGCTGCGGTGAGTGTCATTCAATCAGACGTGGAAAAGATGTATCCCTTGTCTACATGTGTGCAGTTAACCACTTCCTCATCTTCTATCATAGCCCACGCCCTCATCGACTCCGGGTCAGCGGGTAATTTCATCTCGGGGAACCTCTGTCGCCAGCTCCAGCTCCGAACCGAAGCTTCTTCGAGCGTCTACCAGATCCAACCCATAACCAGCTCCATCACCACGAGACCACGAATACACCGGAAGTGCCAACCCATCTATCTCCAGATCGGAGTCCTTCACCACGAGGAAATTCAGTTACTGGTTCTGGAGGGCGCCACTATGGATATCATCTTGGGGCGGCCGTGGCTGGCGAAACATAATCCCATCATCTCCTGGGGCAATGGAGAAATAGTTCAATGGAGTCATAACTGCTTTCCCGAGTGTTTTCCTGACCTTCCTCGTCCGATTCCAAGACCCATGTCTATCAACGCCACGTCCATTGAAAGTCCCCTGGAGAAACGTTCTACCCAGATTCCTGAAACCTACTCCTCCTTCCAGGATGTCTTCTGCCCCAGGAGAGCTTCCCAGCTGCCGCCCCATCGGCCATGGGACTGCGCCATAGACCTGATTCCAGGCGCCCCGCTGCCTAAGGGAAGGATCTACCCGTTGTCACTTCCGGAGAGTAAGGCCATGGAGGAGTACATTCAGGAAGCATTACAGCAAGGCTACATCCGTCCATCCAAATCCCCAGCAGCATCCAGCTTTTTCTTCGTCGCGAAGAAGGACGGAGGGCTGCGGCCATGCATAGATTACCGAGTCTTGAATCAAGGTACCGTAAAATTCAAATACCCCCTTCCTCTCGTCCCTGCGGCCCTGGAACAACTACGAACAGCCACCATCTTCACTAAGTTGGACCTCCGCAGCGCATACAATCTGGTGAGAATACGGAGGGGGGATGAGTGGAAAACGGCCTTCGTGACCCCTACCGGGCACTATGAATATCGGGTCATGCCCTATGGCCTGGTCAACGCCCCCTCCGTATTTCAAAACTTCATCCATGAAGTCCTCCGGGAGTTCCTCCACAGGTCAGTGATAGTCTACATTGATGACATCCTCGTGTACTCCCGGAGTGAGACTGAGCATATCCACCACGTTGCGGAGGTCCTCCAGAAGCTCAGGGAGCATCAGCTCTTCCTCAAAGCGGAGAAATGTTCATTTCACCTTCCCTCTGTTCAGTTTCTGGGTTACGTCATCGACCAAGAAGGTATCCGCATGGACGAGAGGAAGGTATCATCAGTCACCTCCTGGCCACAACCATCATCTATCAAGGAATTACAGAGATTTCTTGGCTTCGCCAATTTCTACCGCCGGTTTATTCAAGGATACAGTCTCATTGCCACGCCGTTAACCAACCTACTCAAAGGTAAACCTTCCAAGTTATCCTGGACTCCCGAAGCCGCCGCAGCCTTCCAGTCCCTGAAGAGAGCCTTCACCAAGGCACCCATCCTGCGACATCCCAATCCTGAACTCCCTTTCGTCGTCGAGGTAGACGCCTCCACTACCGGCGTGGGGGCAGTGCTGTCCCAGCATCACGGTACCACCAAGTTACTCCATCCATGTGCCTACTTCTCCCGGAAGTTCAGCCCGGCGGAGAGGAATTATGACATCGGCAATAGGGAACTCCTGGCCATTAAACTTGCCCTGGAGGAGTGGCGACACTGGCTGGAGGGGGCCAATCATCCATTTCTGGTACTTACCGATCACAAAAACCTCCAATACCTCCGTGATGCCAAACGCCTATGTCCACGCCAGGCCCGATGGGCGCTCTTCTTTTCAAGATTTCAGTTTACCATCTCCTACCGTCCCGGTCCCAAAAATGTCAGAGCCGACGCCTTGTCTCGTAATCATGACTCTTCCAATGTCCATGAACTTCCAGGATCCATCCTCCCAGACAAGATTATTGTCAGCCCCATAGAGTGGTCAGCCCCTCCTAGTGTCGCTACTCCTGTTCCTCGTCCTCCGCCGGGCTGTCCCCCTAATCGTCGCTACATCCCCAGGACGCAACGGGTAGATCTCATTCGTTCCATCCACACTTCCCTAGGCACTGGGCACCCCGGGACCAACAACACCCTCTCGCTGTTGTCCGAACGCTTCTGGTGGCCTGGGATGGCAAGGGATGTGCAGCGTTACGTCAAGGGCTGCCGTGAATGTGCCATGTCCAAGAATCCAAGACACTTACCAGCAGGGAAGCTCCATCCCTTGCCGATCCCGAACCGCCCCTGGTCACACCTAGGGGTCGATTTCATGACGGATCTGCCGGAGTCGGATGGAAATACCTGCATCTTGGTGATTGTGGACCGCTTCTCAAAGTTTTGCAAGCTCCTACCCCTGAGAGGACTACCCACGGCCTTCGAAACTGCGGAGCTCCTTTTCAATAATGTCTTCCGTCATTACGGCATACCTGAAGATGTGGTATCAGATCGCGGTCCACAATTCATCTCCCGTCTTTGGAAGTCCTTCTTCCGGCTCCTAGGTGTGACCGTCAGCCTCTCCTCTGGCTACCATCCGCAGACCAACGGCCAGACGGAGAGGAAGATCCAGGAAGTGGGGCGGTTCCTCCGGACATTCTGCCATAGCTGCCAGAACTCCTGGAACCAGTTCCTGGGCTGGGCCGAATACGCCCAGAATTCACTGCGGCAACCATCCACCGGCCTCACACCATTCCAGTGCGTCCTCGGTTTCCAGCCACCCCTATTTCCCTGGAATGGTGAACCATCTGAGGTCCCCGCAGTGGATCACTGGTTCCGGGAGAGCGAGAGGGTCTGGGACGAGGCCCACCACCACCTACAGAGGGCAGTCCGCAGACAGAAGACCCAGGCGGATCGGAGGAGGAGCACGGCCCCTGAATTCAGTCCAGGTGATCAGGTTTGGTTGTCCACCCGAGATATCCGTCTGCGGCTGCCCTCTAAAAAGTTAAGTCCCCGGTTTGTTGGTCCTTTCCAAGTCCTGGAACAGGTAAACCCGGTCACTTACAGACTTCAACTCCCTCCGGAATACCGTATCCATCCTACATTCCATGTCTCCCTCTTAAAACCATTTCACCCACCTCTCACTTCCTCCACAGAACCTGGCCATGAAGAGGAACCTCCTCCCCCCCTGATGCTAGATGACGGCGCCATCTATTCCGTCCGGGAAATCCTCCGATCTCGTCGTCGTGGTGGTCTCCTAGAATATCTGGTGGATTGGGAGGGGTATGGACCTGAAGAGAGGTCATGGGTCCCAAGAGAAGACATCCTCGATCCCACGCTCACCGAGGAATTCCACACCGCTCATCCGGAGTTTCCTGCACCTAGGGGACGAGGGAGACCACCACGGCGCAGAAAATCTCGGCCCTCAGGAGCGGGCCCTGGGGAGGGGGGTAGTGTCACGGATTGGCCAGGTTCCACACCCTCAATCACACCCAGATCACCATCACCTGAATTCTGATCACCGGCACCTGCACGTCATCATCACAGCCACCTATAAATACTCACGCCACACACCACTCTATGTCCGGGCTCGTTCCACGAAAGCGGACTGTAGTGTCACTCTTCCCAAGAGTCTCGCTATCCTATCGTTACCTGAAAGTACTTACCTGACCTCTGTCTCGTTCCAGTTTTCCAAGTTCCTGTTTTCCAAGTTCCAGTCTTCTGAGTCCAGTCCTCCGAGTGTTCCCATCGGGAGTTCAACGTGGTGTGTGCCGTAAGTCATCCTCTGCTCCGTTCAAGGAATCAGCATTCCCTTCTCTGCTATCTGGATCCTGCAAGGAAGGATATCATCCCATTCAGTACCAAGTTCACTCAACTCCAACATCTCATCGTCTGCCATACTCACCTAGGATTGGGTCTTCTCACATCTTCGACATCGCTGCTCTCTATAAATAAATATCATTGTTTCACTTACCTTGTTGTCCCGTCTGCTTCATAACATTATCACACTAGAGTGCTTTAATGTTTATTCAGGAAGTTTGCTTTTGAAGTGTGACTTTTCAATTTTGTATAAAAAACATCTGAAAGCAAACATTTAAAAACAAAAAAGTCATATTTTTGACCTTGAACATCACATCAAAGGATGACAGGAATCTGAACACGACCATAGGGTTAAATAATATGAACAATACATTTATTACACTATTAATCTTTGTTCATGTTAGTCAATAAAAACAGTTCATGTTAGTTCACAGAGCATTTATCACAACTTGTGATTTTAACAATGCATTAGTAAATGCTGAAAAATGACCATTAAGATTTATCCACGCTGTAGAAGTATTGTCATTCTTAGTTAATGATAACCGATGTAGTTAACTAATGTTAATGACGTAACAGAGTATTCCTTTAATACTGTTTTAAAGAATCACTAATAAGCAACATGATCCACATGATTTAGGGTTGAACATTAACACAAGTTTGGCTTGAGTTGAAGTGTTCAGCTGTGTTTTTCAGGTATAATTGTGAGATGAATTACAAACATGCATATTTAGACACTGGAATTGTGAATTATGTAATTTAGCATTAGTGTCATATCTCAACGGAACCCTAGTAGTGTTTTGTGTTTGCTTGGCCTTCATTATTTATACTGGTTACCAGTGTTGAGGGAAACACATTACAAGTAACGCAAGTTACATAATAATATTACTTTTCCCAAGTAACTAGTAAAGTAACGCATTACTTTTTAATTGACAAGAAAATATCTGAGTGAGTTTTTCAAATAAGTAACGCCAGTTTATTTCCCCTCATTTATTGATTAAAATCTCTCCTGTCCCCATGTTGAGAGAAATTGTAAGATGTTACTTTAGTTCTAGAATAAATGTGAACATGCATTAATTCATCTCACTCACTAAAAAACAGATCCAGTGTTCTTCAAAATGAATAAAAACACTGAAATTCAAGCAAACCTGCAATAATTAAATGTTAAATAATACAAATATACTTAAGTATCCTAAGTAATTTAACATTTGTTTTCCTTTTATTTATTGGTGAAGAGTT
This sequence comes from Garra rufa, assembly GCF_049309525.1. Lineage (NCBI taxonomy): Eukaryota > Metazoa > Chordata > Actinopteri > Cypriniformes > Cyprinidae > Garra > Garra rufa. Next base: position 50,256,469 of record NC_133370.1, on the reverse strand, counting down.
GATATTTGTTCTTCTGCGGTCTACTGTACAGACATCAATCTACTTTTCTCTAAGTCTGAGGCTTTTGCTGTGAAAAGGCTTTTACATTTGACAAAAATAGAACTTTCTATATTAAAAACAAACAAGCAAGCCCTGCCCAGATTTAAAAAGTAACGCAAAAGTAACGTAACGCATTACTTTCCATAAAAAGTAACTAAGCAACATAATTAGTTACTTTTTTAGGGAGTAACTCAATATTGTAATGCATTACTTTTAAAAGTAACTTTCCCAACACTGCTAGTTACACTGTCGTATCGTAAACATGAATTAAAGGTGGTAAAATGACTAAGTTGGATATGTGGTTATTACAGTAAAATAAGATTCTAGAAATACAGTGATGTCTAGTCTAGTATGTTTGAGGGATTCTTATTCAGGTGAAGTGTGATCAGTGTAAATATGTGTTCATTCAGAAGTTCAAAATCCGACAAACACATTTAAACGAACTCTTTTATCTACTCTCAAAAAGCGTTTCTCGGTTGAATTCATAGTTTGTGTTTGACACTCTTGTCCTGATCATTCATTCTTCATCCCTAAACGCGTGTGTTTCGCGCTCGCTCTTTTTGGTCTCGCTCGGGCGCCGTAACCGAACATCTGAAGAACATGTGAGCTGTTTTTCTCTGTTTACTCTCTGAAACTCTGACTAAAGTCCTGCTGACGCCAATGAGAGCCGCTCTTATTCCTCCAGACTGACACTAAACAGCGGAGCAACACACTGACACTCGACACGCTTCATCAGGTACAGCTTCAATGCCAGAATACTGTTCTGCAGTCATTCACAACAGAGAAACCAGCTGGATGTTACTGTTAGATATTTGTATAGTATAATGTATATCTATTGTATATAAGTACAAGTATAAATACATATTTGCATGCATAATTGATAATGAATTAAATAATTAAAATTATTATTATTTTTTTTTTTTACAAATTCCGAGTTTTTAATGAGGTGCAGTTGTTACATTGCAGTGATGTTTGCAGTGCTGTATCTGCAGGATTATTCATGCTGTGTGTGAACAATGTTGAGGAAAGATACTTTTAAAGTAATGTGTTACAATATTGCTTTACTCTGTAAAATGTAACTAATTATGCTACTTAGTTATTTTTATGGAAAACAATCTGTTACAATATTGCTTTACTCTGTAAAACAGTAACTAATTACTTATTTACTTTTTATGGAAAGTAAGGCGTTACGTTAGTTTTGCCTTACTTTTAAAATCTTGGCTGGGCTTGCTTCTTTGTTTTTAATATAAAAAGTATATTTTCAGCAAATGAAAAACCCTCAGACTAAAGAAAAAGTAAATTCATGTCTGTAAGGTAGAAAGCAGAAGAAAGTTCAACACTTTTCAGCAATAAAAAAAAGAAGAACAAATTTTAGTTCATCTTGACTCATTTGTGCTTATTAGTTTGGATGAACTGGATCATTGAAGGTCAGCAGCAACAACATCGGTTAAAAAATGGGATTAAATACATAAAGGATATTTGTATTATTTAACATATTTAATTATTGCAAATTTGCATCCTATTCTGAGTTGAATTTCAGTGTTTTAATATATTTTGAGAAATACTGAATCTGTTTTTTGTGAGTGAGATAAATTACTTCAAGTAACATCTTACACCCAAATGATCTCCACACGGGCATAGGAGAGCTTTCAGTCAAAAAATGGGGGGAAAAAATAACACAAGTATTTAGTAAATTAAAAAGCAATGCGTTTCTTTACTAATTACTTTAAAAAGTAATCTGATTACGTAACTCATGTTACTTGCAATGCATTACCCCCAACCCTGTGTGTGTGTGTGTGTGTGTGTGTGTGTGTGTGTGTGTGTGTGTGTGTGAGAGAGAGAGAGAGAGAGAGAGACATTAGCTGTTTCCATTACAGATTTGCTCAAAACTTTGGCGCTATTTTATAAATGTTGATTAAAAAGTATTGTGAAATGACCGATGTTATGCGACTGAAACGTATTTTTTTCCTCTCATGATAAGTCATGGCAATGGATTTTTATTGGGGTTTTGCCTATATTTATTCGATTGTAACCTGTAAATGCAATACACATTTTTCCATTGCCATTTTGAGAAATATTACTTTTTTGAATTGCCTGAAAAACCATCTCATGTGAGCGTGAAAACTTTTTTCTGATATATGGGAGTTTTTGCGCAATTGAGACATTTCTATTAGGCGTATTTTCAATTTTCAGTTTCAATTTGTGCAATTTAGAGGGTAATGGAAACACAGCTAGAGACTGTGTACTAGTATTCAGTCATTATGAGGACCAAATATCCTCAAGTTTAGTAATACTATACCATATTTTGAACTTATGAGGACATCTTTTTGCTCCCCCTGAGAAAACAAGTGTTTGAGAATCCTGCAGTGTTGTGTTTTAGGTTTAGGGTTAGAAAATACAGTTTGTACCGTAGAAAGACTAAAACGCCTGAATGAGGTGTGTGTGTTTATTGCAGGTCTCTGGGTGCCATGAGCAGTTACTACATTGGTGTGGACGTGGGGACGGCTAGTGTGCGAGCGGCTCTGGTCACGAGGGACGGTCGCATCAAACACACGGCAGAGGAGTCCATTGATATATGGGAGCCGTGTGTGGATCATTACGAACAATCCTCAGAGGATATCTGGAGCAAATGCTGCAGGACAGTGAAGGTGAGCAGATGATCACAGTCTTCATCACCATCATGTGTGGACACTTGAGCAGAAACATCTTTGCACAGATCAGAATCATGCGTAATCTAGTGTTTCTGTTCGTGCTGTTACAGCGAGTGACTCAGGATGTGGATGTGGAGTGTGTTCGAGGGATCGGCTTTGATGCCACCTGCTCATTGGTGGCTCTGGACCGGCACTTCCTGCCCGTGGCTGTCAATCACACAGGTGCGTTTGTCATGTTTGAGCAGTCCAGCAGGTGAGCGTGAGACGGGTCTGATGGAGCGTGTGCTCGCAGGTGTCAAGGAGAGGAACGTGGTGATGTGGATGGACCACCGAGCCGCTGAACAAGCCTCTCGAATCACAGCCACCAAACACAGAGTTCTTCAGGGAGTCGGCGGCGTGATGTCCCCCGAAATGCAGCCGCCCAAACTACTGTGGCTCAAAGAGGTGAGCACCACAAACACTCTTATCATCTGCTGTTGGGTACGGCTGCTCCATTTTGGCAAAAATCATAATCACGATTATTGTGGTCAATATTGTAATCACTATTATTTAACTTGATTTTGACTGGGACCAACACTTTATATTAGTGATTAATTTACAAATAAAAAAAGAGTGGTTTTTAAAAAATATCTACACTACCCTTCAAACGTTTGCGGTCAGTAAGACTTGTAATAGTCTTTAAAGAAGTCTCTTCTGCTCATCAAGACTGCATTTATTTGATTAAAAATACTGAAAAAAACAGTAATATTGCTAAATGTTTTTACAATATAAAATAATGTTTTTTATTTGAACATACTTTAAAATAGAATTTATTCCTGCGATGAAAAGCTGAATTTTCATCAGCTGTTACTCCAGTCTTCAGTGTCACATGATCCTTCAGAAATCATTCTAATATTCTGATTTATTATTAGAATGATCAATGTTGGAGAATATCAACAGTTGAGCTGACAAATATTTTTTGGAACCTGGGATTTTTTTTTTTTTTCAGTATTCTTTCATGAATAACAAGTTTAAAAAGTGCAGTGTTTATTCAAAATATGAATATTTTATAACAATGTAAATTATTAATTATTAACTTTTAATGAACTTTGAATTATTAACTTAATACATCCTTGGTGAATAAAAGTATTAATTTCTTTAAAAAAAAAAAGAAACAATAAAAATGTACTGACCCCAAACTGTTGAACAGTAGTGTATAAATACTGAATACTTTTATGCAAGTCTAAAGTAGTCTACAATACTACGGAAATGTAATGTAATTATTTGGATGAACAATAAAACAGTGTCTTCACCGTAAGAATTAAACATGCTTTGTTTCTTATTAAAACTACAAAAGTCCTTCATTCAAGAGCAGAGAGTGATTTTTCTCTTTGTATTTTTACGTTTTATTCATATAAGCACAGAGACGACAGAAGGAATATTATCTGTTGTCGCTTTAAGAGCCACACGGATCCAATCTACTGTTACACACAGATTCTCATTCTCAACTGTTTACGATCATTTAAGACAGAACTGACAAGAGTTGACAGGAATAATCATCAAACGCCTCATTGTGAAATATTTTGGTGTGTATTTGAGCGTTTAGGTGCACCTTGAGCTAAAAGATAACTTTACATGTCCATGTTCTGCTCCGTCTCTGAGCACAAACACAGAACAGCACAAGTTCTCTTACATGATATTAAAAACACAACATCAAAGAAACATTAATAAATCAAGCGCATCCCATTTTATGAAAGTCACGTAACATGATTTTGCTGATTTGCATGTGAAATTAGACTTTTATGGAGGATAGAAATGGGGCGCAATAATCGTTTCATCTCGATTATTTTCATGATCGTTTAAGGAAGAAATCAAAATCAAAACCACATCTCGATTAATTGCACAGCCCTAGTTTCAAATCTTTCCTTTTCATTCTGTCAGTAGAATCTGCGGGAAACCTGCTGGAAAGAAGCGGCTCATTTCTTTGACCTTCCTGACTTTCTGTCCTGGAAAGCGACGGGTTCTTTGTGCAGGTGAGCCTTACATTGATTCATGATGATGTTCAGATCGCTGTAGGGAATCATCTGTCTGAACCAGCATTAGGGACTAATATCTAGTTAAACAGGTGATGTTCAATACATGTCTCAATATTTATGCTTTTATCCAAAGTGACTTACAAATGATGAAATACAATTATTTACAAAGTTGCAGAAGTATGTGATCCTGGGCCACACAATCTAAAGTAGCAAGAGTATATTTGTAGCGATAGACAAAAATACATTGTAATTTTTGATTGGTAATATGCATTGCTAAGAACACTTTCTTAATGTTTTCATTTTTTGCACCCATTACAGATTTTCATATAGTTGCATCTTAGCCAAATATTTTCATAACAAACCATACATCAATGGAAATCTTAATTATTCAGCTTTCTTAATTATTCAGATGATGGATAAATCTCAATTCCAAAATCAGAAGAAAATTGACCCTTATGAGTGGTTTTGTGGTCCAATTACATTATATATTAGAAATATCATTATATATTAATATAAATGTAATTGCTCTGATGTTCTTTTAAATCAGAAGAGTCATCTTTAGTCAAGAAGAATGTTTCATGCTAGACATAAAACACAGTAAAGTTATTTTGTTAAAATATTCATGGCACATTTCCACAATGTTTTTTATGGGTCAAATATAGGACAATATTTGGCTGAGATACAACTATTTGAAAATCTGGAATCTGAGGATGCAAAAAAATCTAAATATTGAGAAAATCGCCTTTAAAGTTGTCTAAATAAAGTTCTTAGCAATGCATAATACTAATCAAAAATAAAATTTTGATATATTTACGGTAGGAAATTTACTAAATATCTTCATGGAACATGATCTTTACTATGGAAGCCCATTTCCGCCACTGAATAAAAAAAAAAATAATAATATTGCGACTTTTTTTCTCAGAATTGCGAGTTATAATTATATGATAGTTTAGAGCGTATTAAAGCATCTTCAACACCAGCATCTTAATGCTCTCCTGCTTGTGGGTCATGAAGCAGAAGGATCACAAAACTATTGTAACAATACAGTCTTTATCAAACTCAAACCCAGACCCAAAATGTGCTCATCCTCGGCCATCCAAGATTAGGATGAGTTTGTTTCTTCATCAGAATTAGAGAAATGCATCATTCCATCACTGTCTCACCAATGGATCCTCTGCAGTGAATGGGTGCTGTCAGAATGAGAGTCCAAACAGCTGATAAAAACATCCACACCAGTCCAGTCCATCAGTTAACATCTGGAGAAGACAAAAGAAGCTGAAACAAATCCAGCATTAAGACATTTTTAACTAAAATAAAAGTCCATAATCCATAATAACGCTTCCTCCAGTGAAAAAGTCCATCTCCTGTTGTCTCTCACATCAAAATCCAGACACATGTTTGTTTAGAGCTGTTTTGGCTTGTAAACGCTGCTTGATCTGTGCAGATTTCTCTCCTGATTCAGACCAGACCACTTTTCACCGGAGGAAGCGTTATTATGGAATATAGACTTGTATGTTAGTTAAAAACATCTTGATGGATTATTGTGATGTTTTTATCAGCTCTCATTCTGACGGCACCCATTCACTGCAGAGGATCCATTGGTGAGACAGTGATGGAATGACATATTTATGCAAATCTGATGAACAAACAAACTCACATTTTCACTTTTTCATAAATAGCTAAAAGTCGAGTGAAAATGGTTTTTAAGTATGCCATTAAGTGTTGATATTGGATGTTGAGCATCTGAACAGCAGCTGTGTCTCTGGATGCAGGTCTTTATGTACTCTGGTGTGTAAGTGGACGTATTCCCCATCTGACGGGTGGGACGACACCTTCTGGAGCGCCATCGGTCTGGAGGACCTGATGGAGAACAGTTACTCCAAAATAGGTAAGACAGGGTCCTGCTCAGCGTTTGTTGGGTTGGTTCTGCTGCTGATGAAGTGTTGTGTTGAAGGGCAGCAGATGTGTTGTCCCGGGACTCCTGTAGGACGAGGTCTTAGCGCAGAAGCGGCTGCGGATCTGGGTCTGATTCAGGGCACCGCTGTGGGCGCTTCACTCATAGACGCTCACGCAGGAGGAGTAGGTACAGAACCACACACTTACCAAACCAAACACATATGTGACGATATATCAACAACTAAACTGATAGATTTAGGGCAAAACATGTTTCATATCACATCTAGTGGACAGAAAACATCTAAAATACAAATGGAAGACTGCATTTTATTGCACTTTATCCATTTGCATCTGTAGATTTCAATTCCAATCCATATTCTTAGAGTTTTTGATCTTACTCACCAAACTTTACAATTTTATTCCTCTCTATATTCTGAAGGTTTGTTCATATGTGATCATGGACCACAAAACCAGTCATAAGAGTCCATTTTTTTAAAAAACTAAGATTTATATATTTAGCCAAAAGCTGGATAAATAAGCTTTCCATTGATGTATGGTTTGTTAGGATTGGACAATATTTGGCTGAGATACAACTATTTGAAAATCTGGAATCTGAGGATGTGAAAAAATCAAAATATTGAGAAAACCATCTTCAAAGTTGTCCAAATGAAGTTCTTAGCAATGCATATTATTACTCAGAAATATATTTACACTAGAAAATTTGCAAAGTATCTTCACGGAACATGATCTTAATTTCCTAATGATTTTTGGCATAAAAGAAAAATCGATCATTCTGACCCATTCAATGTATTGTTGCCTATTGCTACAAATATACCTGTGCTACTTAATAAAATACAATACTACAAAAAGTTTATTTATATAGCATATTTACAAACAGCCAGTGCTGACCAAAGTTCTTTACAAAAGCGAAGATAAAAAAGGCAATAATAATACAAAGCCATTTAAATAATAGCTGGACCATATAAATATTCTAAAAATGAATCTAAAGAAAAAATAAAATTGAGAAGAAAAATCTAGAGAAAAAAATCTGGTTTTGTGCTCCAGGGTCACATATTTCACTCACACTGATTTATACAACATTTTACTCAAAAACATGTTGAAAATGTGTTTGTTTTCTGTCTGTTGACAGTATTTTCTGATTTATGGAGTGATAAAAAAGAGAAATCCAAAATCCACTTTGGAAAAACTTTGAACTCTAAAATGACGACAAAACCAAACCAGAATTATGAACCTGAGTTTATCTTATTTTTGGATTGATGTGCTGAAAATGTATGCAACTGATTTAACTAGATGAAATAATGAATTATATTGCTTTATTTGCATATTTAAACAAATTTGATAAGATAATTTATATTTTGGTTTGCATTTTCATACTTCAACATAATCTAGCAGAACATTAGTAGTACAGAAATGTTTGTCCTTCTTCCTGTCATGAATCAGCTGGTGATGGTGATATGTATTGGATGTGTTCTGTGGTTGCTCTGCTGTAGGGGTGATGGGAGCAGACGTGACGGGGCATCATCTGTCCTGTGAGGATGGTCCGGTGTCGTCCCGTATGGCCCTCATATGCGGCACGTCTTCATGTCACATGGCTGTGAGCTTCATTCTGATGTGACTGATGTTTGTGTGTCAGATCGTGTGATTGTTGAATCTCAGTGTGTGTTTGTGTTGGTCTCTCAGGTCAGCACTCAGCCGCTGTTTGTCCCCGGGGTCTGGGGCCCGTATCTGTCTGCCATGCTGCCGGGACTGTGGCTCAACGAAGGAGGACAGAGCGCCACGGGACGCCTGGTGAGAGCAGAGCGCTTCACAATCATGAGCGTTCATTATTATTTAACAAAACATCAAACTGTTAGAATACAGTTGAGGACAAAAGTTTACATCCCCTTTCAGAGACGGCAAAATGTTATTTATTTCACCAAAACAAGAGGATCATACAAAATGCCTGAAGTTATAAAAATGACCCCCTTCTTCATGAGTCTCTTGTTTGTCCTGAACAGTTCAACTGTCTGCTGTTCTTCAGAAAAATCCTTCAGCTCCTACAAATTCTTTGGTTTTCCAGCATTTTTGTGTATTTGAACCCTTTCCAGCAATGACTGTATGATTTTGAGATCCATCTTTTCACACTGAGGACAACTGAGGGACTCATATCAACTATTACAGAAGGTTCAAACACTCACTGATGCTCCAGAAGGAAAAAACATGCATTAAGAGCCGGGGGTGAAAACTTTTGAACAAAATGGAGATGTGTACATTTTTCAACATTCTTATTTCTTTATCATATTTTCTTTATTTAGTACTGCCCTTTAGAGGTTATAGAAGATACACACATGTTTCCCAGAAGACAAGATAAGTCAAATTTACCCTGATCTTCAAATTCCAAAAGTTTTCACCCCTGGCTCTTAATGCATGTTTTTTCCTTCTGGAGCATCAGTGAGTGTTTGAACCTTCTGTAATAGTTGATATGAGTCCCTCAGTTGTCCTCAGTGTGAAAAGATGGATCTCAAAATCATACAGTCATTGCTGGAAAGAGTTCAAATACACAAAAATGCTGGAAAACCAAAGAAGGATTTTTCTGAAGAACAGCAGACAGTTTAACTGTTCAGGACAAACAAGAGACTCATGAACAACTATCACTAAACAAAAAACACAGCTGTGGATCATTCAGAGAACAACACAGTATTGAGAATCAAAGGGATGTAAACTTTTGAACAGGGTCATTTTTATAAATTAAACTTATTTTCTCTTGTGGCCTATATGTGAATGTCTTTTATGTGAAGTCTCTTATTCAGGTCAGTTCTAAATAAACAATAACTTGCATTTTGTATGATCCCTCTTATTTTGGTTAAATGATTAACATTTAGCAGATTGTGTAAGGGGGATGTAAGCTTCTGTGCTCATCTGTATGTGTGCAGTGATGTGACAGGTGTTGTGTTTTCAGGTGGAGCATGTGGTCAAAGGACACGCGGCGTACAGACAGCTGGAGGAGCAGGTGCAGCACAGGTGTGTGTCTGTCAATCATCCTCATCAAACCTCTCTGATCTCAGTCTCAGTCTCATTTCACTGGTTTGTTCTGTACAGCGGGAAACACGTTTACTCGTACCTGAACGCTCATCTGGAGAGCATGAGAGCAGACGCAGCACAGCTGGAGCAGCTGACGGATCGCCTGCACATCTGGCCTGATTTTCACGGGAACCGCTCTCCTTTGGCCGACCAGACGTCACGCGGCGCGGTGAGCAGCAGATTCATCTGACATTATTTTCATCACAATTACACACATATTAAAGCTGTGGTTGCGTTAGGACAACAGTTATGAGATTGAGTTTTAATAGCTCTAGAAAGAACTAGCATTTCTTTGTCAAATATAAATTTTTTCTATTTTAAGGTTTTGAGTAAATATTAAATATTGTTTCATGTTTTAAGACTGATTTCTGAAGTGGTATCTAGTAGTTTGATGTGTTGCTGGTGTGTTTGTGCAGGTTGTGGGTCTCAGTTTATCACAGACACTGGATGATCTGGCTCTGCTGTATCTCGCAACTCTTCAGGCCATCGCTGTAAGACACACACAACCCTGAACAGCTGTCTTAGTGAACACATTCAGTAGCAAGTTTACATCCAGTTTTTTGCAATGTTTTGTTATCGACAAAGAGAGAATGCATAATTTTATTTATTTTTATTTTTATTTTTTTTTGCAAAGTTTGCTGTCTTCAGCCTGCTTCCATCCAACTGTCTTTTTACTGATAAAATGGTGTGCATGATGACCTCATCCCTAAAAAAATTATTGTCACATAAGTTTTGGTGCATCACAAAAAAAAAGTTGCCCTTGAGCTGTTTCCATTCATAATTTCACCTATTGCACAAATTACATACGGTGGGTTAGTAGCCTGTTCTTCATTCATTTGAAACAAAACTTTATTATATAGGCTGTTTTTAATTTAATTTTGATTTAATTGTATAGGCCTACATAAAGTTTTTTTGTCCCTAGTTATAGACTTTAGACACTTGAGCCTCAGGCAATATTCATAAACAGGTGCAGTTGTTGTTATTATTTTCCTGATTAACTTTTATTAGATTGTATTGGGAATGTTCATTTTAGTTAATTTATTTTTCCGAACCGATGACTGTTAAGCCAATATTAACTGACAATATTATGTTAAATTATGTGGCTGTGAGTCATTAAAAACACCTACATTTGTTTTCCAGGGATTCATTTTATACATGCAAAAAGCACAAATAACAGAAGGTGAGGATTCACATGGTCACATCACGCACCTGCAGCGCTAAAACAAAATGTGCTTGGCATAATATGGTGGTCACGCTGAACGGCACAGATTGTACTGCAGGCTTTTTAAACTGAGCAGTGCACTGCAAAAAAATATTGCTGCACTTAAAATATTTGCGTTAGAATAACTTTCTGGATTTACCTTAAAATAGCCTGGCCTATGCTATTCAAGTTGTCACTTAGCCTACTTCTCAGTTTAATGTTTGAGAGGTAACTTGTTTTTTTCTTACCATATATAAAATAATTCTAGATACAATTTAATAAAATGTATAAATGAAATTTAGTGTTACAGAGAAACTGCTTTAACATGACCATGTGACTCAGTCATGTGACACCACATGTATTTGCTTTAAAACCCCATTTCTCAACAAAAAGTGTTTCCAAACTAAGTTTTGCAACATTTGACGTATCGATATAGAATTTATACACTGAAGTTAAAAGGAAAAATATTGTCAACACATGAGAAACTTTAGTGATAAATGGCATTTCCTGTCTCTATCCACTCTCTAGCTCCTTACCCTAACCCTACCCATTAGAACTAAGTGCCTCACCCAAACCCTTCCCCTAAACCTAACCTTTACCCAACTACAACCTGATCCCTAAAACCAGGTCTTGACCCTCAAACAGGCTTTTAAAGGGGTCTAAGGAAGTGAACACTGGCCAGAATGTCCTTACTTTACTCTCTTTGTCCTCACTATGATGGTCTAAAACCCAAACCAGCTCTCACACAAATATCTGAGTGCACACTTACACACACTGATGTTTCTGACATAGATGCTCCTTTAAGAAAACCATCTCGTCTGTCAGTGTTAATGTGAATGTGTCTCTGTTGTGTGAAGCTGGGCACCAGACACATCATAGACGCCATGAGAGCGGCAGGACATGACATC
>NC_133370.1:50179678-50242178 GCF_049309525.1 Garra rufa | reverse complement strand
CACAATTCTTGATTACAGTTTACAATCACAAAACAAACTGTGACTAATAGAAAGAGCAACTAGATAATAGAACACAGCTAAACAAACAGCACAAATAAATGCAGTAAAACAGAGATGCAGATTAAATAAACAGTTCTTCACAGTGTTTGTGGAACTGCATTACTCTGTGAAGTAAATATACACAGATACCTGTTAAAGCTACAGAAGCTGCTCAGTTTAGAGCAGTGAGTGATTCTTCTTCTGTTATATTAATATGATTAACACGGGGAACAAAAGAAACATGTGGCTGCTGTCACTTTAAGAACTAATGCATATTGACACACATCTGATATTATGTTAAACTGACTGTGTTTACATGGATACTCTTCAAGACGGGCATTTTGACAGAATTTTGCATGTATTTGCATGAATGTATTGAATTGAAGACACAAAAGAGAATGCAATCCTTACTTCAATCTGTGCTTGCAGTTAGACAGAAAGACTAAACTGAAGTTCCCTAAAAACATCTAGAACCTTCCCTGAGTTCATCATCATCAGTTCAGCTGCTCTGACAGTCAGATGAGAACAGAACTGATTCCAGTTAATCTCAATAATGACACTATTGTTTTCTGAGATGCTGTGTTTTATCTGTATTGTATAAAGGACTATAGAAATAAATGTGGCTTGACTTGACAAAGGAATATTCTGGTGTGTTTGTAGGAAGCAATGAGGAGGATGACCAGAATCGGGCGTGTTGTCAGACCAAACCCTGATCTAGAGAGGTGAGGTTCAGTCCTGTGCTCATGTTTCAGCAGATGTTTCTCATGAGTAGCTGAGATTTATTCTATATCAGTACCAATACACTCATATCTCAGGATTGTTGTGCATCAGTACCTGCACTAGTATAAATGAATGTTCATCTGTGTGAAGCTTCTACAGGAGGAAGTACGCCGTGTTTCTGCGTCTTTACGATCATCAGAAGGAGTGTGTGGCGCTGATGGAGGCTGAAGCAGTTTGACAAACACATGCTTTCTGATGGTCAGATTAAACACTGAGATCCTTGAGGTGAAGACTGGTTCAGATCACCATAAAATACTAGATTTTCATTCATCTGTGCTTTTACTGAACACACAAAGTGTTTAACGTTTTACACCTTAAAATCCCGTCAGCATTTGTTGACCACAATTACTCATGAGAGAAACCACATGTGAAACAGCATTTAAAGTAAATTTAAAGAGTGATTAAAGTATTTTTAAAAGATCTGTTTAACATGATTTATTCAAATAAACATGATTTTACAAATAAAATATATGACATTGAAATTTGATACTTTGTTTTGTAATGAGTGTAAAAAAAAAAACTTAAAATACTACTAACTTGATATATACTTAGTTTTAATAAATCATTCATTACTTTGAAAATTTAAAAATACAAATTAGAATTGTATTTGTTTGTTTGTTTTTATGTAAGTAATATTTGTTAAACCTGGAAAATGTGTCATCATTAAAGGAATAGTTCATGCAGAAATTAACATTTGCTGTTAGTTTAATCACCTTCAGATCATCAAGATGTAGATGTAGATTTTTAGCTGAAACCATGGTCTTTGGTGATTCAGATGTAAGTCAGCGGCTACTGGTACTTTTAGAGTAAAAAAAAAAAAAACATATCAACAGGGCCGCTGCTGGCCAAATGGGTGCCCTAAGCATAAGTTTACTTTTGTGCCCCCTCCCCCAAATATTACGAAAGTAAAAATAAAGTAATAAAAAAAAACACCTACTATAGGGGCCAAAATTACGGTGCCCGCCAGGGGACACCTTCGGTTCACTTATGTTTGTCGTGGCCACGACATATTAATTCGTGGCCACAACATATTAACTCGTGGGAACGTAATATTAATTCGTGGGAACGTCATATTAACTCGTGGGAAGTTGAACGTCATATTATGTCGTGGCCACGAGATCATTTTGTCGAGGTAACGACATCCTTATGTCGTGGCCACAAGATGCGATGATGAGGGAACGAGATCCATTTCTCGTGGCCACGACTTCTTATGTTGAGGAAACAACATGCATTTCTCGAGGCCACGAGTTTAACACATAAACAAACCTGCGTGACCATAGTAACCCAGGATTATCAGAGTTTATTCATATTTTATTTTTAATTAAGAAATTATTATATAAATTGTTACAGAAATTAATACAATATTAAATTATTACATCAACAATGGGCGAAGCTGTATATGCCAGTGCTGTCTGTGTGCGATGTAGACTACATAGACCTATATTAAAAAGTTTATCATGAATAAATATTACATAAAGTTCATAAAATAAAATAGTCCTACAGGAAACATTTTATGCATCTCAGAGTCTTGTCCATTAACTGATCCTCCTCTTTCCGTAATATTTTTATTATTTGTTTATATTCGTTATTTTCCCCTTCATTTCGATCTCCTTAACGTTATGAATGTAGGTTCTATGACTGGGATTTTTACAGTTCAAAGGCTGAATTTAACATTATATACTGTATTTTATTTAGTCTAATTAATAGACAAATATAGTGTTTCAGTGAAGAGTGAATTATTCACGTAGTTTCATTTGGAAATCATTTATCTTCACACCATAAAATAGGCCTACATGACATTCCTTCTATTAACTGATCGTCTTTTTTCCGTATTTGTATTATTATTATCGTCATCATTATTATAATTATTATTAATTATTATAATTAGCCTATTATTGTAGGCCTATATATTTTTTTATTTTCGTTTATATTCGTTTTCCCCCTTCATTTTCATCTCTTTACTTAACGTATATGGAAATGAAACTGTAAATGCTTGACATGCTATGACTGATTTTGACTGGAATGTAGTTTAAAGGTTGGATTAAACATATTTTTATTTTGTTTCATCTAATAGACTAGACTATATAATACTGTTCACTGACGAATGAATCATTCACGTAGTGAAACGAATATAAATGAAAATAAAAATATATACAATAATAATAATAATAATAATAATAATAATAATAATGACGATAATAATAATAATACAAATAAGGAAAAAAGACGATCAGTTAATAGAAGGAATGTCATGTAGGCCTATTTTACGGTGTGACGATAAATGACTTCCAAATGAAACTACGTGAATAATTCACTCTCACTGAAACACTATATTTGTCTATTAATTAGACTAAATAAAATGCATATATGTTCAATTCAGCCTTTGAACTGCATTCCAGTAAAAAATCCCAGGCATAGAACCTACATTCAGAACGTTAAGTTAAGAGATCGAAATGAAGGGGAAAATAACGAATATAAACTAATAATAGCCTACAAATATTACGGAAAGAGGAGATAATGGATAAGACGGATGCATAAAATGTCTACATCGCGCACAGACAGCATCAGCATTCGCATATACAGCTTCGCCCATTGTTAATATAATAATTTGTAACAATTTCTGTAACAATTAATATAATAATTTCTTAATTAAAAATAAAATATTAATAAACCTATCTCTGATAGGCTAATCCTGGGTTACTATGGTCACGCAGGTTTGTTTATGTATTAAACTCGTGGCCTCGAGAAATGCATGTTGTTTCCTCAACATAAGAAGTCGTGGCCACGAGAAATGGATCTCGTTTCCTCATCATTGCATCTTGTGGCCACGACATAAGGATGTCGTTACCTCGACAAAATGATCTCGTGGCCACGACATAATATGACGTTCCCACGAGTTAATATGACGTTCCCACGAATTAATATCTCGTGGCCATGACATAATATCACGTTCCCACGAGTTTATATCTCGTGGCCACGACAAACATAAGTGAACCGAAGGTGTCCCCTGGCGGGCACCGTAGAAAACACCCAAAAGACACTGTTAAGTGTTTCTTTTATAGCATTTTATCTATTTGTGTCAATAGATTTCAATTACAATCCATATTTTTAAAGACTGTTTTCTCAAAATGAGTTTTTTTCTCCTACACTGAGCCATAAATCTCCACTTCAGTAACACTTACACACACCAAGCTTTACATTTTTATTCCTGTCGATATTCTGAAGGTTTTTACAGAGGGATTTGTTGATATATAATTAGCTTGATTTTATACAACATTTTATTCTCCCAAAATTGTAAAAAATAAATACATTGAATTAAGGAGTGACAATATGAAGTACCCAAAATCCCCTCTCTAAAAACATTCGACTCTAATTTGTCAAAAAAATTAAACAAAAAGTTTGAAACTGACTTCATCCAGTGTTTTTGTATGCAAATTAGAGCATATTTCATTAAATTATGCCTCATTTGTATATGTAAAACTTACATTTTAGAAAACTTATAATACAAAAAATGTTTGCAATTATCAATGTAATCAATCATCTGGGTAAGTAAGATGATAACTATTAGTTAATTTTTTTTACCCTATATTCACCTGCAGTCTCTCGCCTAGTAAAATTGCCAATTCACTTTTTTTTTTAAAATAGGCTACATATTAGTATATTAAATAATACTTAAATAACACTTTTCAGAAAACAGCTAAGCCACTGTATACTGAAAAATACTTTTAGTTTATTGCTCTCAAACACTGTAAAAGACAAAGTGAAAAATGGTTATAATTCTCTAGTTTATTCCTGAGTGCATTGGCAAATCGGGGTCAATCATATTGTTAAAACACTGTAACAATATCCTTGACTAAATTCCACCATTTATGTTCCCTCTGAGAGAACAGTGAGAGCTGTGTTTGTTACACTGCAGCATATTTCATGCGAGTGAGCAAGAGTTTCAGTGTGTTCCTGGCCTGCCAAAAGGTCAGTTTAATTCTCCTTGAGAAATCTGTGATTAATGTCCTCTTCCCTGTATTGGTTTTTCGGCGACCTTTCCTGTCCTATTTCGGGAACTTACAAAATTAATCCTATATTTAGTGGCCTATTAATAAAGAACAATATCTTGCAACATTTATGTGCTTCGGTAAAGCTACTCATGCTCATGACTGGCATTTCAACCAATGGAAAATGCATTTGCATTTTCTGTGCAACAACATGTTTGCATTGATATTTCAATGTAGGAAAGTAAAGTAAGATGAATGTTGAGTTTTGTGGGCTGAAAAAATGACTTCGATCATTACCATCTGGTTAGTGTTCTCATGACACTCAATACTGTACAAAGGTTGTTCAACACAAATAACTGTGGGAGTTGTTGGACATATGGTAAAAGCTTTTTATTGTTATTCTGATGTTTATATGGAACAAAACCATTATATTGTTGGAAAAAAGCATCTTAACCTCCTGTATGTATTTCGGTCTAAAAAATATTTTGCCACTCTTTCTGTGTTACCAAGAACTGTTGCGTGAGCAATTCAAATAGTCTCATAGTGCCTACTGCGAATTTCGTGTACCATGTGTAATAATACATCAAATTCCTCTGAAAAGAAGAAACATTCTTGTAGTTCTAGTTTTCCATTTGGAAAGAACAAGAGTTATTTTGGGATGCTACTATGAGATGAAATCTCAGTTCTAAACAGTTTCCTTTGTATTTTTTGTGCTTTTCCTTTCTTGCATATATATTTCTTTATAGTTCAGAATTTTTTGCACAAAAATATTCTTCTATACAAAGGAACTTTGACACATCAAGCAGCTATACTCATTCTCAATCCACAGAAATGTATATGTATAGATAGATAGGCATGTCTATTTATATAGATGCTACAGCAGTGAATAATTACAAAAACATAAATAGAACAAAAGTCTGCTTTATAATTATACTGCAAAAGTGTAAAAAATATATAAGTACAAGCACATACGCACAAATTTTGGACTGAAGGTGCATTGCTGATACTATAATCTAATAAAGTTTTTAAACCATGTATCTGTGCACAACCCAGCAATTTTTGTGCCAAGATCAGTCTTTGTGTTCTATTATCACCCACAGCTATGTTAACATCACATATAGTTAAAACGTGAAGAGATTTTAATGCATCTAATGAACAGAAACAAACATAATGTCTATACTAAATGACTGTAAACTGAAGTGGAAGCTGTTTATTGATTTTCTGCGCTTGGCAGACCACGCTAACACTGAGGCAGAGCACTTTACTGCACCGGTTGAAGCACTGCATATTCACTTAATAGATTCCAGGTAAAACACTTCTAAAATTGTCATTTTTAGAGAGTGAGTTTCAGTGTGTACAATGGCAAGTGTTAATTATTAAACCCACCGAGCAACATGCTGAAAAGCATCTCAAAACACCTTAGTTGCACAGCATTGTAAAGTAAAATGCCATGCTCTTATTTGTCATTTTGGATTTAATCATATTAATTATAGCAACCTATCAGTCTGTGACATCCCTTAGGCTGTGTAAAAGGCATCCATAGAAATATCAGAACACTTTTCCATAAGCCCTCCACAGCTCATGCTTTTGGACATGCGGTAATAGTATTGTCATAACAAAGCAATATCACACACTCACTCAGTGAGCAGCAATGTCCATGACATGTGTCACAATTCATGGCAGGGCCACTAACATTGCATGTCAAGGCAGATTGCTTAGAGAGCTCTCTAATGTATTTTGGCCTCTGAGTTTCACTTCACTCGACTGAACCTTTGACATTTGGAGAAAAGTAGATCTGCAGCTCCCTTACCAGTAGGCGTACCAACACATGCTCATATTTATTTAAACAGGACCAAGAATAAGGATATTACAAATTAATGGAATTTCACAATGCATTTTCTGCTGTACTATTAGAGCTTTTATCTTGTGCTTTTAATCTGAATTTAGAACAAAGCTAAATCAATATGAGCAAATCACACGCCATATAAAAAAAGAGAATCCTGATCATCTTTTTCTCTTTAACACGTCCAGACATAACTAGGTCGTTTTTGATAAAAAGGAACAATGTATGCTTGAGGAATCAGAAGAGATGTGATGTAGAAGAACGTCTCATTAATACTAGTTAGCAGCACTACTTTAATCTTAAGTTCTGACTTTCTTTTATCACAGTTTAAAACTGAACTTCTACACTTAGAAAACACATTTGCGAATATCTGCACACAAATTGCAGTCGTGTCAATTTTTGCGAGTGATGCGTGACTTTGCATTCAAGTTTGTTCAATTTCAAACACTTTTAAACTTTTTAGCAATACAAAGCTGACTGGTTCGAAAGTGACCACTGTGTAGTAAGTATATAAGCAGTATAATATGTAGAATACTATGTGAAATACTGTATAGTATCCAATTTAGCAGAAAAGTAACTGCTATAAGGAAATAGCGAAGAATAACATGCAGTAAACAGTAAAACTGTTTGCATTACAAACTAATGTGTTCATAATTAAGATAATACATTAAAATAATATGGTAAGACACATCAATTTTCAATATAAAGCAGCAAAACAAGCTGTTTTGTACGGCTAAAAACGGCTCTGGATGCAAACCAGAAGCCAGACCCATAAAATTCACAAATGGCTGCGCCCGCTCTTATGGAAACGTAATGACTCTTCTTTGAAAACAACTCCGAGACCATTGAAGACACAAGACAATTGAATGCAAAATCCAATTTTCAGAGGTTAAAAAGGTGATTTAAATGTGATGTGACACCATCTCCTTTCATTACCCTGCTGAAAAAAAAACTGATAAAACCAGCCTAGTTGGCTGGTCTTAGCTGGTTTAAGCTGGAAGTACCTGATTTTAGCTGGTCTCCCAGCCTGGCCAGACTGGTCAGGCTGGTCTTAGCTGGTTTAAGCTGGAAGTAGCTGGTTTTAGCTGGTCTCCCAGCCTGGCCAGGCTCATCTGGCTGGTTTTAGCTGGTGGTCTCCCAGTCTCCCAGTGGTCTCCCAGTCTGACCAGCTAAGGAATGTGGCCAAAACCACTCTGAAAATCAGCCTGCTGACCAGCTAAAACCAGCCTGGTTGACTAGGTAAAACAAGCCAACCAGCCTAGGCTTGTTTTAGCTGTTTTTTTTCACATGGTACTTAAATTGAGCGGGTCATTTTAATTTACAGACCTACAGTAGAAGCAATATTGCTTTTATAGAGCAGTTCTATAAAAACGAAAGGTAATATTAAGGAACTTACATTTTAGATACAATATTTGCTCTGCCAACAAAAATAATCCCAGAGTCAAGGCAAATAAGAGGCAGTTAGGTCACGATTTGCTCAGTTACCTGAATGCACGATACTTGGATGTAAACAGCAGCATGGATTGCATGGTTATTGCACTACTGAATCATTGTTCTGCTAATTTATGCCGTCTAAACCACGGAAAAATGTGTGGAAGATGCTAAATCATATAGAGAAGGATTTAGTAAGCAGGAAAGGGTGCAATATTTTGACAAACTAAAGTTAATAGGTGGTAAAGATACATAGCAGTATTAATACAGATATTAGCCTAATATTTCACCTACCTAAATGGAAATAATAAGCACAAACAGGAATGTTGTCAAGATTCTTGCCCTGGAAATCCTGATTTAGTTTGGCCCACCACAAACGCCTTTTGTTCCTCAGACAGGTTTTTGCACTCTTCTAAACCATGGAAAAAAACTTGTGGAAGCTGCTAAATTATACAGTGAAGAACTTAGTAAGCAGGAAAGGGTGCAATATTTTGACAAACTAAAGTTAATAGGTGGTAAAGATATGTATGAGCAGTATTAATTAAGATATTTGCCTAATAGTTCACCTACCTGACCGAAAATCATAAGCACAAATAAGAATGCCATCATGAGTCTTGCCCTGGAAATCCTGATTCAGTTTGGCCAACCACAAACCCCTTTTGTTCCTCAGACAGGTTTTTGCACTCTTCTCCCTAATTTGTTATAACATTTGGGAGTCTATAGTACTCCAAATGTTTTTCCCAGTCCGACCAAGTAGTACAGCCCAAAACATGTCAATAATCATTTTCAGCAGCAATAATCGGCAAAATATGCGAGTTTTGTTCGTTTCACACAGCAGTCGAGTTTAGTTCCTGAATGAGCTTGTTTTCAAACGAATCGTTTGGCTCAGTGTCATTCAAAATACAGTGGACTGCTTTCTTTCTTGAATGAATCAGTGTTTTCGAACGAATCGTTTGAGTGAATTATGATTCAATCAAAAAGGCGGTCCTTTACCACCACCTATACTGTTGTAACCATGTTACACCCTGAATGGTATGCCATTAAATGTTGAGATAATATCCAACTAAACGAAACTAAAGTTAACTAAACTTAGAATTTAGACTGGCTGTTTTAGCTGGTCAGTAGGCTGGTTTTAGAGGGGTTTTGGCCACTTTCCCAGCCTGGCCAGGCTGGGAGACTAGCTAAAACCAGCTACTTCCAGCTTAAACCAGCTAAGACCAGCCAACCAGCCTAGGCTGGTTTTAGCTGTTTTTTCAGTAGGGATATTAAATTGAAAACCAGTAATTCTGAATACAAGAAAATGCACTGTAAAAGACTAATATGTTATTTTCTACTTGCAGGTCACCAGGACCAGATGTCTAAAATAAGTTTCTCATCATTTAATTAGAGGAAAATTTCACACCTCAATCAGAAAAACAAGACAGTCATTAATTGTTCAAAGGGACTTGTTTCCCTATTGAGCCACTCTCCTTTTGCCTCACTGTCGGTGAATAATTTGCAGTTTATTAGCAGCTTGTTTACATGTGTATGGCACATGAAAAAAACTCTTTCTTCACCCAGGGACGGACAATCTAAAATAGTTTTACAGCACAATTATTTTCTCTATAATTGGTTTACTTGGGAGGGGAAAAAAGCTGTTACTTGCATACTTGCAAAAGTTGTCAAGTTGTTGCCACACAAAGAAATCTTGAGGTTCCTGTCACATTTCCATGACAGTGGAATGATGGTTAGAAAGTCTGTGGTTTATAGGTTAATTGCTGAGGCTATTCTCTAGAGCACAGACAATATTTCATAGTCAGATATATTTATAGTGTTTGCATCTCATGCAGCCAACTGAACCTCAAGAGACATGTTTAAAAGTAGATACAAAGATAAAACAGATGCTTAACTGCAAACTAATAACAAATAGACTGGATTCATCGTCATTTAAAGCACATTTGTTATCTTTGCCAATACTGAAAATTATATATTAATGTATTAAACCAATAAGGAACACAATATAGAAACATTTTGGCCTTCTGAGACATTATCAGAGTAATAAAATCAACATTACACTGAACAGAGTAAATGTAACTGAAGCTTCTGTGCTCTCTGGAGGTTGGCCTTTACATTTCTATTGCTGTGAATATATAGTGATAATAATGGACTATAAGATTTTTGCATAGTACACTGTTTCTCTTATAACAGCTTAAATTAAAAATAGCTTCATTAAATGCTAAAGGCATGCATTTGTTAAACAATGTGAAATTATTTTAACATGCTTCTCTAAATCAATATGCAAAAATCAAAATGCAAAAATCAAAAGTCAACATTATGTAAACACATACACACCAAAACAAGCTGATAATTGACCCAGCGCACAATTTCATTTACTGTATGCATACATGCTGAGCAGTAATTATAAGTGCATAGTTTATTATGCAGTATGTACTCAATAAAAACCTTAATATGAACTCTGCAAATGTATTAAGACAGAAGACGATATAAATGTCTGTTTGCATCCATAGGGCTACATAATGCATTTCTGTTAGATGTGAGATGACAGCTCAGCGGTCACCTATCACCGAGGGAATTACAGAAAACTGAGGTAATAATTTTCAATATTCAACAGATTGCCTGCATTCATTATGGAGTGGCACCCTTTGTGGTTTCGAATAGTGTTGTTAGCTTATTGATTGTATGAGTGTGTCTATTCAGGTATGTACCAAGCTGCCATCAAATTACATATTTGACCTTCAGTGACAATGGCCTTAATTTACATTGCTTAGTAATAGACTTATTAAAAACCTTCCAAAATCCAATTTGGGGAGCAGTTTGCAGTTGCTGCATCATTAGTATTGAAATGCATGTAAAGACCCACCATCTGCTCAAAGTAGTTAAACCTTTGTCACACACAAACGCAAGACACGCTTCTCTCTCCAAATTATCACGGATAGGAACTCAACAGATAATATTTCATTTTTTTTTTTCGCACATTGCACAATGAATACTAATTCTCTATTGATGCCAGTCTCCGGAGTCACAGGGTAAAATACTGAAAGTTTAATCTCTGACTTTAAAAAACGCATGCATTTGACTTTCACCGTTCAGCAGTGATGAATGATTCACAATGCACTTAAAGCAGTGGGTCTAAGGTGTTGCAAGACTTTTTGAGTTAGAAAATGTTATTGCTAACACATGCAATTGCACTGTCATTCAAAATGCACTATATACACTTTCTGTGTCTACAATAAGACATTCTTCTGCATGAGTGAAGAAAGGCACATTCACCATGACATAGAGTAGATAAAATCAATTTAATTAACAATTAGTACAGGCCATGATACCATGGCATAATGTTTTTAAGTACCTTGACGTACACTGTAAATACCATGGTACACAAACATGATAAACATTCAGTATAAATGGATTTACTTTTAGGCAGTTCTAACAAAAGTTATATATCCACCGTTGTCTTCATATAGGAATTGTGAATTTTGCATAGCGGCTGCTTGATATTGTAAATTGGTATGACTAACCATGCTATTTTATTGTAATATCTTAATTATGAACACATTGGTTTGTAGTGCAAACAGTTTTGTAGTGCAAACTTAACAATATTATTATTCTTCTCGTTATTTTCCTATAACAGATAATGAACCAGAAGTCTCACCCATAGGCTTTCTTCCACGGTTTACACAGTTTACCTCTTGAGTTCTTGTCATATTTTATTACCATTTTTGAAAGTATAGTGAATAAACTGTGATAATGTGAAAAATGTTAAAGGTGTCTGAACATTTTTTAGTTTGACTCTATGCATAAACATTTCATTAATTGAACCGAATTCTAATATATGATATATTATGCCCCAAAGGATGTTAAATTACATTTTAAATCGAAATTACAGTTAGAGAGCATTTCTGTTTAAGGGGAGACACTGCAGGCAAAAATGCTGTTTTTTCATGTCTGTCAAATTTGAGATTTTGGCCTTTTTGGTGTTTCATAAAGCGTTTTTTCAGACTAATACAAAGAAAACACCCAAAAGGCGCTGTTAAGTGTATCTTTTATAGAACTTTATTTATTTGTGTCAATAGATGTCAATTACAATACATATTTTTAAAAGCCGTTTTCTCAAAATTAGTTTTTTCTCCTACAGTGAGCCATAAATCTCCACTTCAGTAGCATTTACACAAAACAACACTTTTTAAATTTTGATTCCTGTCTATATCCTGAAGGTACAACATTTTACTTCCCAAAAAATGGTAAAAAAAACAAACAAACATGGTTTTCTGTCTGTTCAAAGTTTTTTTCTGAATTATGGAGTAACAAAATGAGATTCACAAAATCCCCTCTGTAAAAACATTTGACTCTAATATGTCAAAAAAATTAAACAAGAATTTCGAAACTGACTGCATCCAGTGTTACGATATTTGTACTAGAAATGTATGCAAATTAGAGCATATTTCATTAAAGAAGGACCCATTTGCATATTTAACTTGTAATGCCATTTTTTTTTACAATTATCAAATGTAGCCTAATCAATCATCTGGGTAAGTAAAGTGATAACTATTAATTTTTTTACCCTATTCACCTGCAGTGTGTTGCCTTAATTCAAAACATTCAATTTACACATCACAGTATTCTGTATTAGTCCAGCAGATGTTCAGCAACAAAACATGAATATTTTTTGACGTCGATAAATAGGCCTATTATTTACCTCTCACATTTCTCAATAGATAGATCATACTTAACGAAATGTTTAATAAAACTACACATAGCAATTATGTGAAATGCTTTGATATTCTGTTTCCGCTGTATTTAAATTCGCTTTATATTTTGCTTAAAATCGAATTAAATAGCATTCTCAATGCAGTTGGTTCAGACTGCTAGTGCCAAGGTGATAGCGTCCCGTTGCCATAGCAACGACTTACCACCACACTTGGCTGTGTATTAGCTAATCAGCTAACTAACTTCGGCGTTTTAAATAAAAAAAAAAACGCTCTTACAATTAATAAATGACTAAACGAATCCGAGAGGGATTTCCGTTTTGCTGGGTGAACGTGGTTAAAATATGTTCTGCGCTAGTCTGTCACTTACCATTACCATTTGCAGTGCTACAGTGTAGCTGATAGTTCACAGTAACCGTCATTGAAGGCAGTGGTTATGACTCATCTTTTATTCGCTTCGACTTTGATAGAATAAGGCAGCCTTCATATTTCAGCCTTTTTGATATCTCAATCGTTTGAAAACATGTTCAGGAATGATTATCAGGTACAGTATTAAACATTCGCTAAGAATATGCAGTTCTTTTCAGTGTTTCTCATTTGTGTGTGTGTTTGTAGGGTGGCCTCACGGTTGACATCTTCAGTGCTCAAGGAAAAGATCCTGTGGCAAAATGGAAACTATACGGCAGGAAATCTTCAATAACTAAAGTATGTTTTATTAATGACAGATTTTACCATAAGCCTAATGAAAAAGGGAGTTGTTTTTAACATTAACGTAAATATATTCCAATATAAATTTAAACACCGTCATATTATGCTGTTTCTTGATCGTTTTACTCTAAATTTAGCTTAAAAGACTATAATAGGATATTTAATAAAGGCCTCCCATTTGACAAGTTACCCCATACAGTGTCACAACATGTCTCACTAATGGGGCATGTTGTCACAAAGTCATCATGTTCAATGAACTGTGTCTTTTTTCCTGGGCAATAATGGTGAAACTGTTCAATTTTTTTTAAATTTTTTTTGTAACCAAGACTCTTAGGCATGTCATAAGAAAAAGTTGGCCTTCAGAAATGTAAAAAGAAAAGAAAACTCTTCAGAAATGTAAAACCCTTTGAGATAATAACACTAAAAAAACCTTAGAAATACAGTATTCACTGGAATGAAAAGGAACACACAGCTTGTACAGCAGAATTTGCCCTGTAAATAATCTTAGATAGGACTAGACAATGGTTATCATTTTACATTCTCATCTACCTGAAACATAATATGACTAGAAGCAAGAAAGAGTTTAACCAATACCACAATCGCCACTGTAGAATCCAGCCCAAATAGCTTGTAACTTTAGCACAGGATCTGCAGAAGCCCATACAATGTTTACTGATTTTTCTTTTTCTGAGATACTGTGGGTAGATACTAAGAGTAATACTACTGGGGAGGATTATTTGAAGCATTTTTGTCTTTTTATTGATTTTATTTTCTGTTTTTTAACAGGTGTTTGATAAAGAAGTGAAGGGCTTTGTATACAGTCTTGAAGGCAGCAGTCAAACACACAAGATGCAGTTACCTAAGGATAGCAAGATGACTCGTAAGTGCTAATAACACCAGAATCAATCCGATATTGCAAAAAAAATGGTTTTGAACAGTAAGATTTTTAATGTTTTTTTTTTAAAGAAGTCTCTTCTTCTCACCAAGCCTGCATTTATTTGATTCAAAATACAGCAAAAAAGTAAAATGTTGAAATATATTTTATATTTAAAATAAATGTTTTCTCTTTGAATATATTTTAATATGTAATTTATTTCTGTGATCAAAGCTACATTTTCAGCATCATTACTCCAGTCTTTGGTGTCATATGATCCTTCAGTAATTATTCTAATATGCTGATTTGCTGTTCAAGAAACATTTATTATTATTATCATCATCAACATTTAAAAGCTGAGTAATTTTTTTCAGGATTCTTTGATGAATAGAAAGATCCAAAGATCAGCATTTATCTGAAATAAAAAGCTTTTGTAACATTAATATACACTTTACCATTTAAAAGCTTACGGTCAGTATATTTTTGAAGGGGAAAGAAATTATAGAAATTAATACTTTTATTTAGCAAGCATACCTTAAATTGATCAAAATCGATGATAAAGGCATTTATAAAGCCTACAAAAGATTGCTATTTCAGAAAAATGCTGTTCTTCTGAACTTTTTATTCATCAAAGAAACCTGAAAAAAAAAATCTGCTCAACTTAATAGTATTGATAAATGTTTTTAAGTAGCAAATCAGAATATTAGAATGATTTCTGAAGGATTATGTGACTGGAGTAATGATGCTAAAAATTCAGCTTTGAAATCACTGGAATAAATTACATTTTAAAATATAATTAAATAGAAGCAGTTATTTTAAATATTAAAAAAATACAAAATTGTACTGTTTTTGCAGTACTTTGGATCAAATAAATGCAGGCTTGGTGAGCAGTAGAGACTTCTTTAAAAACATAAAAAAAATCTTACTGTTCAAAAACTGTTGACTTGTAGTGTATATTTCAAAATACACAAAAATGGCAAACAATTATTGAAACATGTTTTAAATTATATGTAAATATGTCTTCTACCAATATGTTATAGCATGTTTTTGAAAATATGTTAAAAATTAAAAAAAAAAATTAAAAGCATTTAAAACTATATTTTCTCCTCCATATATTTAAATCCAAGAAAATACATTCATATTTGTTGTCTATAAAATGTGAACATATATTTGAATAAAAATCTACAATCTTCCAAATTAAATTACTATATTATATTATATTAAAAATGTAAACAATTTGATCTCAAGTATATATATTTAGCATTTATTTAGATATGTTTTTGGCCAGATTTATTTATTTAATAATCATTATAATTTATTTGTTTATTTAATTATTTGTAATTAATTAATTAATTATTTTTTTGCAGTATGGGTCAAATGTAGTGCATTTATAGTTAATGGATTATTACTTAAAATTTCTATTTTGGTTAGTTTTTGTTGTTTGGACATCTTCAAAAGTCAGCTTAATAACGAAAGATCATGAGTATCACGTTGAATCACCATTTATATGTTACTATTTGTGCATGCCTCTTTCACATCTTCTAATCTCTTGTTTCTTCTTCCTATAGTTGGTCTGATTCAGAAGTTTCTGGTTCTACAGGTCAACATACCTTTGGGAAAAGATTTTTCCACTGAGTTTTTGTAAGTGCTGGCATTTCTCACTTTTTTAATCCATTTCAAATTTAGTGTCATTGTTAACAGGTTCCTTCCGACATCTATTTTCAATCTACTGAAAACAATCTTGTTGTGCTGCTATGCTATAGTTGAAATTCAGAGAAAGTGTGGAGGGTTTATTACCATGGAGGGTGAATTAATTCACACTTTCACGCATGCAGATTCCACTCCTACACTTTCATCTCCACACACACACATACATAGATTGGAAAATGGTTAAAAGATCTTTCCATCTGCTTCACAGAGCAAGCAATTTGGATAACTTTTCAATGCTGTCCTCTAGAGTGACTGATGAAGAGCATCTAAAGAAGAGACTCTACCTGTCTACAGTGCATAAAGAGCTCTCAGCAACCCCTTTGCATGCGAGAATACCTCTGACGTGCCTCAAACGCGATACTGTAAGTCCCGACTGCTGCATTCTCTGTGACTATCTGCAAATGAGCAGTCAGATCATTTGATCTGTGCTCAGTGAGATACTTTGTAACATGACCACAAAAATGACCTGAAAAATGTTCTTGAGCTAGTATGATAAGGTACTACTGTCTGTCTGCAGTGGTGTAATCTGTGTATCGATCTGGACTCTCTCACCGCTGAGATATTCAGAGGGACGCGCTTCCTGTCTCTGGATGGCATCATCATCTCCGCCTGCTGTAAGGTCCGCCGTATCTTCACGATGAAGAATGAGCCTGCAGACTGCATAGATGGAGGTTAGGGGATAATGCATCCTGTGCTTTACTTTGTGTATACTATTTTGTGGCCTACTTTTGGGTTCACTTTGGTGTCCCATTATTTTAATTAGAGCATTTGAGACACAAACTGTTTTAGTGAGATAATTGGATATGTTAGATAAACTATTATCTAATGCTTGTAAATGTAATGCTTAGCTGTGTCCCACATTTTGTGTCCAAACCTCTTATTATTATTATTAAAAAATCCATACAATTGTGACTTCTAAGAAATGAAATAAGTTTCTGCAGCATGGCAAATAAAAATAAAAAAAATCTATTTTTTCAAAGAGTGTAGTATTGACTGCATTTCTCAGTCTCAGCTGTTCAAACCTATAGTAATAAAAATAAAAAATAAACATTTGTGGCATTATAGACAAAACAATTTTTTAGATGTGACAAATACATATTATAAATATAGTGCAATAATGTTTAGCTATAACAAAAAATTCTACAATATAACATTTGCAATATAATAAATACTATTTAATTAATTAATAATAATAATAGTAATAATAATATGTTGAATGAATTATATAACTTATTTTTAAAATATTTTAATGTTAATATTAAGTATACAATTATTGTTAGTAATATTTTATAAAATAATTCACATTTATTCTGAACAAATGAGTAGTTATTGTGTGGAATTTTAAAAAATAATAGTTGTGACAAACAATAAATATAGCATGTAAATATAGACAAATAAAGTTTAGCAAAAACAAAGAAAATCCACATTTCATCCCAAACTATTTTGTACCCAGCTTTATTTGCTACATTTGCAATATAATAATAATAATAATAATAACAATAATAAATAATAATAATAATAACAATACATTAATGATATATAATATTAATAGCATAAATTAATATAAATTATATATATATATATATATATATATATATATATATATATATATATAGTTAAAAATATTTACACACAATTAACATTAATTTTTAACAAAAAAAAAAGTAGTTATTGTAAGAAGCAATCATATTTCCTGACATTATAGACAAAAAATAAAGAAAATAAAAGAATACAAATAAAAATGAAGACAAATATCGCTTGTAAATATAGACATATATTCCCCGGTTTCACAGACAAGGCTTAAGCCTAGTCCTAGACTAAAATGTAAATCTGAGTTGTTTCAACTAAAATAAAATTGCACTGATTGATCCTAAAATATATTAGTGCCTTTGTTTCGTCTCAAGATGCACACCACTAATGTTTTTATAAAATTCCTTAAATGTCCTAATTGAACTTTGGCCTAATCTTGGCTTAGTCTAAACCCTGTCTATATATATATATTATTATATTATTATTATTATTTTTTTATTTTTTTTGTGACATTAAAGACAAAAAAGTTAAAACAAATGTGTGAAATATAGCTTGTAAATATAAAGAAATATAGACAAAGTTTAGCAACAAAAAAAAAATCAACATTTGATCCCAAACTAGCTTCATTTAGGCTAAATTTGCAAATATTATAATCATCATTATAATAACTAATAATAATAATAGTAATAAATTAAATATATAAAATATTAATAGTATAAATTATTTTTTTAACTATTTAAAACAATTTTATATAAATATTAATTATGCAATTATTGTTAATATAAAAAATCTGAATTAAACTGTATTCAGACTCACATAACAGAGTTGCAAAAACCTCACAGAAAATACAAAAGCTTATGTAATATTTAGTTTGGTTGAAAGTCTGAAAGTCTTTCTCCTTTTCTCCTTTCACTGACCATTCATTAAAAAGGATAAACAATTCATGGAAAGATTCAATATTTTATTTTTGACATTTTAGCCTAGATCTGTTTCTTGGTTTCTTTACTTGGTGAAGCATCTTCACAACATTGTTTTCTCATTGCCTGAAGACCTGCTTTTTGTATTCTACTCAAGGTTTAGAAATAAGCAATGGTCCAAGAGAAGAGATTCCGAGGAACTGTCAGTTTCCTAGTGAAGTTCAGCATGTTGTCCAGCTGGTGAACATGAAGACCCTGGGACATATTGGACCTGCAAACTCAGATGCCGGTCAGTTCCACATGCAAATACTTTATCGTTCAACACAAATCCCATCACTTACTTTCTGTTTGTAGTTTTACAGTTCTTTAACTGAACCGAGTCAAAGTTTGAGTGTTTTTTCCACTTGTTCTTTGCTAAACAGAAGGTCAGACCCTCTGCAGAAGTCTCCTGCTATTTGCTGTCTGTTAGTTTGCTGACAAGAGACACCTCTTGCCAAGAGAGCTGTAATCATCTCTCTTTAGTCACATACCTGTCCACTCTGCCAGCCCAGTGAGACCTTCATAGCAGTTCTTACAGTTTTTATTTATCCAGACATCTGTTGGCCTCATATCACAGTGCCAGACTGCTGTCATCTCACCCTTAGATTCTCGAAAAAGACTCAGATAATGCCCTAGCAAGATATTAATATAACAGGAGGTCAATCACTGACAAGAGGTGTTGGACTGTAATGAGATCTTTTAAAATGTTTCTACATATACAAATAGTGCAACAAAAGACCACAGTCTCTCGCTCGACATTAATCATTTTTCCCTGTTTCATCACCTAGCAACAACGTATCAAAACACCGTGGGCCTTGTGTATGAAACCGTGTAGATGTAGCTTACAGCCTTGGATCCTGAGCTGGCTGTTATGTTGAAATGACAAATGGCAGTATTTTGTGTTTTGTTCCCAGGTTGCCATGACCTTAACACTGCTTTTTCTTGCAGCACTGCGCTATATAACAATTGAAAATATGCCAATTCCAAACCAACAGATGGCAAGGGCCTCACAATTTCAAGGATTATGAATATGAAAATAGTCTATTGTCATAAAAGATGTTGTGATATTGTTAGTCTAAATACAAACAATATTATATTATTTCATCACTTCGTTCAAATGGCAGATGTTAGAATACTCAGGGATTCATTTGGGCTGAAACAATCTTTTTTTCTTTTTCTTTGTTGACCTCCTTATTCATTCATTCATTCTTTCTTTCTTTCTTTCTTTCTTTCTTCCTTTCTCGCTCTTTTCTTTCTTCCTTTCTTTCTTCCTTTCTTTCTTTCTTTCTTTCTTTCTTTCTTCCTTCCTTCCTTTCTCGCTCCTTTCTTTCTTTCTTTCTTTCTTTGTTTTTACTTTCTTTAATTCTTTTTCTTTTATTCTTTCTTTCTCTTTCTTTCTTCCTTTTTTCTTTCTTCCCTTTCTTCTTTTCTTTCTTTCTTTTTCTTTTTCTCTCTTTCTCTTAGTTTTAATTTCATTCTCTTTCTTTCTTTTTCATTTTTATAGATTTTTCTCTTTCTTTCTTTCTTTCTTTCTTTCTTTCTTTCTTTCTTTCTTTTTGTTCTTTTTTTCTTTTTCTTTCTTCTTTTCGTTCTTTTTCTTTCTTTCATTCATTCTTTTTTCTTTCTTTCTACCCTTTTCTTTCTTTCATTCTTATTACTTTCTCTTTCTTTTCTCTTTCTTCCTTTCAT
Source organism: Garra rufa (assembly GCF_049309525.1). NCBI lineage: Eukaryota > Metazoa > Chordata > Actinopteri > Cypriniformes > Cyprinidae > Garra > Garra rufa. The sequence continues at coordinate 50,221,923 of NC_133370.1, read as the reverse complement.
TATTTGTCTTCCTTTTTCTTTTTCTTTCTTTCATTTTTATTTCTTTTTCTCTTTCTTTTTTTCTTTATTCCTTTTTATTCTTTTCTTTCTTTCTTTCTTTCTTTCTTTCTTTCTTTCTTTCTTTCTTTCTTTGTTTTTACTTCCTTTAATTCTTTTTCTTTTATTTTTTCTTTCTCTTTCTTTCTTCCTTTTTTCTTTTTTCCCTTTATTCTTTTCTTTCTTTCTTTTTCTTTTTCTCTCTTTCTCTTAGTTTTCATTTCATTCTCTTTCTTTCTTTTTCATTTTTATAGCTTTTTCTCTTTCTTTCTTTTCGTTCTTTTTCTTTCTTTCATTCATTCTTTTTTTCTTTCTTTTTACCCTTTTCTTTCTTTCATTCTTATTACTTTCTGTTTCTTTTTTCTTTCTTCCTTTCATTCTTTTCTCTCTTTCTCTCTTTCTTTCTTTCTTTCTTTCTTTCTTTCTTTCTTTCTTTCTTTCTCTTTCTTTCATTCTTTTTCTTTCTTTCATATTTCTTTTTCTCTTTCTTTTTTCTTTATTCCTTTTATTCTTTTCTTTCTTTCTTTCTTTCTTTTTTTCTTTTCTTTCATTCTTTTTCTTTCTTTCTTTCTTTCTTTCTTTCTTTCTTTCTTTCTTTCTTTCTTTCTTTCTTTCTTTCTTTCTTTCTTTCTTTCTAGCATTACCTTACCACTTTAATACCATTTTTTAATACCTTATTTTAAATGGAACCATATTTTTATACTTTTATTTTTTTAAATCTAAAAATCTTTTTTTGAAAACAATGTTGTTGTTGTTTTTTTTTTTTGAGCATCATATTTGATACATCAAGCTTTTATTGGCTCATATAGTGTGATGTAGTTAGAATATGGAACTCATACTTAAAGAGGGGGAGATCCTCAGATTTATTCAGAGGCCCAAATTGAGCGAAAAATATGCAATTTGGTACAGTTGCTGTTATTTATTTGGCCAAAAAGTAAAATAAAATTGTGATGACTCATAATGTAATCTAAAGGTATAGCAAGCTTTGTACATTAAAGGGATAATTCACCCAGAAATGAAAATTCTATCATTAATTACTCAGAACTTCATCTTCAGAACACAAATTAAGATGAAATTTGTGAGATATGTAACCCTGCAAGGGAACTATCATGGTTAAGGCACAAAAAGTAGCTTCTCGTAGCTTCATAAAATTACAGTTGAACCACTGATGTCCCATGGACTATTTTAACAATGTCCTCACTACTTTTCTATGCCTTGACTGTGGTAGTTCCCTTGCTGTCTATGCGGAGTCAGAAAGCGCTCGGATTTCATCAAAAATATCTTAATTTGTGTTCCAAAGATGAACAAAGGCCTTATGGAATGACATGAGGGTGAGTAATTAATGACAGAATTTTCATTTTTGGGTGAACTATCCCTTTAAATGCAGGTAAATATTTAGCAATCACTTTATTTCTTCCAATAATGTCTTAGTATGATGAAATTGAAATGTTTTATTTTATAATCAAAGCAATATAAAAGTTATTCTATTATATTTTATGTAATTCAGAAGCCTGACAAATATGCATATCAAATATAAAGGATGGCTTTATAGGGTTACTTACATCAGCCAAGCTTGGTAATTGTTTTGTGCATTTACTAGAAGAGACAGGTGGTGTCAAAGCATCCATCACAAGGGGTCCTACACCACGGGACTCCTCCCATATTGCTTTCGGGTCAAAAGTTATCGGACCCCCTCCGCTCACCGCCAGGAAGAGCAGCACATCTGCAACCAGGAAAGAAGAAAGAGCCAAGTCTGAGCTGAGCCTCAACATACTGTCAGGTAAATACACATTCATTTTTTTTTTCTTGACATATAACATTATATCTAGTACACTGTAACGCTGATGAAAATTTTGGTGCAAAAATTAGATTTTAGTAAGGGTAAAGCAATGTTTTTAGTACTGTATTATGTTTCCGAATATAGGCAGAACTGAAAATGTACAACCACGGCCTCCACTTGAAAGGCCACCCACTGAGAAAATGAGCTGTAGGAGACCACAGAGAATCCAAAATGTGAGGAGAGATAAGTCAAACACAGGTGAGTTTATTACAGTACACTGTATATGTTATACCCTGTTGTTCAAAAGGTGTCAGTAAGATTTTTTTCAGTAAGATGTCTTTGAAAGTCTGTTATGTTTATACTAATGCTACATTTACTTGATAATAAATACAGAAAAAAACTGTAATATTGTGAAATATTATTGCAAATCAAAATAACAGTTATATATCATTTATTTCTGTGATGCATAGAGAATTTTTATCAGCCATTAATCCAGTCTTCAGTGTTACACGATCCTTCAGAAATCATTATAATATGCTAAGTTTAGTCAAGATTCTTTGATGAATAAAAAGTAAAAAAAAAAAACTGAGAAACTTTGACCGGTAGTTTATATTATTATAAAAGATTTCTATTTTAAATAAATGCTGTTCTTTTGAACATTTTATTCATCAAAGAATCTTGAAAAAAGTTATCACAGGTTCAAAAAATAAATAAATCAGCTGAAGAAATGTTGCTGTAATTTCAGCTTTTCATCACAGGAATAAATTCTATTTTAAAGTATATTAAAATAGAAAACCACTATTTTAGGTTGCAATAATATTTTACAATATTACTGTTTTTTTCTGTATTTTTAATCAAATAAACTTAATGAGCAGAAAAGATTTCTTTATAAAAAAAACATCCCAAATCCCAAACTTTTGAAAGGCAATGTAGTCAGTCAGCTTAAGTATGTTCATATTGTCATTGTCATATTGTCATTTTGAGGGGGATTTTAAAAATGTTGATTAAAACAGGAATACTTTCTCAGTACTGATATTTTGCCTTTGGCTATCAAAATCAGCACTAGTTTTTTATTTATAGATATATATTTTTTTAGAAATGTTAATCAGACAGATGATTTTCCCCCTAGAGATTCACGCCAAAGTTCTCTTGAAATTAATTCCTTGTTGACTTTTGAAGTCTGCTGCTACAACAAAGTCACTGTATTTTATTTTGGTCTCATATATTCTGTCTAAGATAAAGAAGGTGGCAAAATTAGCTTGAACCCAGAGGGACCTGAGCTTCAAGGAAAAATTGCATTATCCTCACTTCAAACTCTGGGCTCTGACTTACCAGTAGAAGATAAATTAACCGATCCAATTCTACGAGGTGAGTAATTACATTCCTTACATGTTATAGTGGAGATACTTAAATTGCTGGTTTGACCTCACACCTGACTCAGACGTATATGTCTTACTGGTGGTTCTTACTATGGCAACCACCACTATAATTATTACTTATATCAGTGAAGAAAATGCAAATTGTCATTATTAAGTAACAACTAAATCAACACTGAACAGATTGGAGCTGATAATAATGGCACTATTGTCTTGTTAGAGTTGCTTTATCGCAGAATTTAAATTTGTCTCATATTTTAAAAAGTTTGCATGAAGGATTCTTTTACTTTTCTGTTAAATTCTGTGTGTGAAGCTGTTTTGAAACTATATCTATTGCATAAAGTACTATATAAATAAAAGTGACTTGACCAAAGGTCTAGCAAACCAGACATACCAAATGAGCGATACTGGAATCTGTCTTGACGCCAACACAGAGAACATGAGCAGTTGTTCCACGTTAACAATCCTTTCCTGCGGAGTAGATCTAACTCGAACTTCCCTTTAGCAGAGGAAAGAGAGTTCATTAGTGGTAATGGGACATTAAGTACACTGTGTAGGTCAGAAAGAAGTCTCTGGGGTTCAGGCAAGCTTGCACCGTGGGCAATTAGAAAAGGTGATTACAATATAAGCCTGTTCAAAAACGTGCCAGGAATCGAAATATGCTAAACCCCTCGGAATGGCAAGAGCGAAGGCAGCTCTTGAGAGGTGCTCTGTGAGCGTGCATGCTTTAATTAGATGAAACGCTACTCTGTGAAGAGCTTAATAGAGCCTTTACATCACTTTATCTGACATGGCTATTATGTTGCTGTTTTCATATTTCATTTTAATATGTAATCAGTTGTTTAGCCGATAACGTCTTTATGATCCACGCGTGTGAGCAAAACAAACAGAGCAAAACACAGGCTATTCAAAACAATCCATAGGAAAAGAAATCACAGATGAGAGCTCTGTATCTCGGTTGTTTCTCCTAAACAGCAATGAGACTAAATGGGGATAAAAAATTGCTGAAAATTTACTCACCCTTAGGCTATCTAAGTCATATATGAGCTTATTTCTTCTTTGGAACAGGTATGGAGATATTTAGCATTACATCACCTTGCTCACCTATGGATCCTCCTCATTGAATGTCTAAACAGCTGATAAAAACATCACAAAAATTCACAAGTTAATGTCTAGTAAAGAATTTTTAACTTTAAAATTCTTACTTCCAGCTAAATATCCCTTACTCACCACTAGATCCTTTGCAGTGAATGGGTGCCATCAGAATGAGTCCAAACAGCTGATAAAAACATCACAAAAATTCACAAGATAAAATTTAGTGAAGCATTTTTAACTTAAAACTGTTACTTCCAGCTAGAAATCCCTTGCTCACCAATGGATCCTCTGCAGTGAATGGGTGCCATCAAAATGAGTCCATACTGCTGATGAAATTCACGTCACAAAAATTCACAAGTTAATGTCTTGTAAAGCATTTTTACCTTAAAACTGTTATTTCCAACTAAAACCAATGTGCTCACCAGTGGATCCTCTAAAGTGAATGGGTGCCGTCAGAATGAGTCCAAACAGCTGATAAAGACATAAAAAAATCTGTTACTTCCACCTAAACCATTGTGCTCATCAATGGATCCTCTGCAGTGAATGGGTGCCGTCAGAATGAGAGTCCACACAGCTGATAAAAACATCACAAAAATTCACAAGTTAATGTCTTGAAAATCATTTTTAACTTAACACTGTTACTTCCAGCTAGAAATCCCTTGCTCACCAATGGTTCCTCTGCAGTGAATGGGTGCCATTAGAATGAGAGTCTAAACAGCTGATAAATACATTACAAAAACCCACAAGTTAACGTCTCGTAAAGAATTTTTACCATAAAAATGTTATTTCCAACTAAAACCAATGTGCTCACCAGTGGATCCTCTGAAGTGAATGGGTGCCGTCAGAATGAGAGTCCAAACAGCTGATAAAGACATCACAAAAAACTGTTACTTCCAGCTAAAATTCCCTTGCTTACCAATGGATCCTCTGCAGTGAATGGGTGCCATCAGAATGAGTCCAAACAGCCGATAAAAGCATCACAACAATCCAGCTCTTAAACACCTAATAATGGATTTATTTCCTTCAAACACACAGCTGTTTGGATTCTCATTTTGAAGGCACCCATTCGCTGCAAAGGATTCATTGGAGAGCAAGTGCTAAAATTCTCCAAATCTGCTCCATAAAGAGACAAACTCATATACATCTAAGATAGTCTAAGGGTGAATAATTTTTTAGAAAATTGTGAATTCTGGGTGATATGTTCCTTCAAATGAAACATAGCTGAGAAATCTATAAAACAGCAACCACTGAGCAATAAAAAATTATTTGGTGTAATATTACAACATTAACTAGTTCCATTCATCTAATAGTCCACACGACATTATGTGAAATGTAGTGTCATCAAAATGACCTGTGCATTTGTGCTGGACTATGACAGTCATCAGCCAGAGTAATTTAAAGCATGAAACAATTTGTTTGGCTCTCCAGTGACCTTTCCTTGTCCTTGTCTCTAGGTACGAGAAAGTACAGCTTAGGTTCACAGTTCACACAACTTCACAGTGGTTTAGACTTTCTGCTGCTGTGCATTTTGCTGAAGTAGATCAAAGCACTGTATGCTCACACGGCAAATTCATCACTTGGTCTCTGCGGTGTCTTTTGCTCCCTGCTCTCTGGGTGTCTTCTCTTTAGTATGAGGGCATGCAGACCCCACAGGCACACTACACCCTGTCTGAATTATGATCTTACTGTACCATTGCTCCCTATCTACTAATGATGCTGTTTTTGTGTCAGTGGGAAAGCCAGAAAGTCCCCCTCCCACCCTCTCCCCCATTTTAAAACCCATACACACACACACAGAGGAAGTTAATGCTATTTTTCCGTTATTCTCTTAGGACCGCAGATGTAAATTCCTGCCATCTACATCTTTAAAATATCGTTTCAATGCGTGTCCCCCATTTATGTATATTTTAGGGCGCAATTAAAGCATAATGCTGCAGTTATCAAATGAAAGAGGTTGGACGAGTCCTATAAATTCCTACTCGCCCTCAGTTTGGCAAGCTTAGTGGAATTCATCTCAATCTTCAAGGATTCGGCTTCTGCGCTTATTTGCATATGCTCATTAAAATGAACGCAGGCGAGAAACACGAGTGCTGCTATAAAAAATGAAAGGCGAAACATTATGTTTAGTAATTAGATCTCCATTATTGATCTTTATAGAAACAGTAAGTCAGTGAAAGAATGAGAAACAGGAAGAAATTGTTGAAAATAATGTGTAATAATGTGGAGAAAACAGAGTTTTTTTTTTTCATAGAAAGGGTGCATATTGGCAAATAAACATAAGTTAAATTAAATTATTTTTTATATCCTCTCTGCTGTTATTGCCATTGAAAGTGTAAAAAAATTATATACTGTATTATATTATATACTGTTTATAATTATACACTCCCGTTCAAAGGGTTTGGGTCTGTAAGATTTTGCTCACCAGGTTGGATTTAGTTGATCAAAAATGCAGTAAAACAACATTATTGTGACATATTATTACAATTTAAATAACCCTTTAATATTTTAATATATTTTAAAATCTAATTTATTCTTGTGATGACAAAGCTAAAATTTCAGCAGCCATTACTACAGTCTTCAGGGTCACATGATCCTTCAGAAATCTTTCTAATATGCTGATTTGCTGTTTAAATAACATTTCTTGTTATAATCAATGTTGAAAACAGTCATGCCGCTTAATATTTTTGTGGAAACAGTGTGAAAGTTCAAAAGAACTGTATTTATTGAATTTTTTATTTTACTGTAAACATCAGTCACTTTTGATCATTTTAATGTGTCCTTACTGAATAAAACTAGTAATTTCTTTTTAAAAAATTATTTGACTAAATTCAACTATAATTTAGAATGGTAGTGAATACAGTTGGCAAGCTTGGATACTTGTGCAACAAAAATATATGAATTTAAGTGCATTATACTTTGCTTGACATCTAAATTTAGCAAAATATGATGTTTTATCTTCTTTGTGAAATTTTTGGTCTGAAATGTTTACATTTAATTTAAATGCTGTAAATGCCAACTTGGGTTTGTTACAGAGCAAAAGTATTCATACACCTTCATTTTTTTTTTCATTTTGTTATGTCGCTTGCCTTATGTTAAACTGCTTCAAATTACTTTTTTTCTTTACCATAATGGCAAAGCAAAAAAACAGGTATTTATTATCTTTGCAAATTTATTAAAAATAAAAAAACTGAAATAATTTTGTTGCATAAGTATTCATACCCTTTTCTGACACAGTTAAAATTTAGATCAGGAGCATTCATATTGCTTGTAGATGTTACTACACTTCGATCTGAGTTAACCTGTGGCAAATTCAATTGAATGGGTATGATTTGGAAAGACAAACATCTTAATACAAAGGTCTAACAGCTGAAAATGCTTATCAGAGCCAAAACCAAGTCCTGCAGTTAAAAAAACTGCCCGTAGAGTTCAGAGACAGGATTGCATCAAGACACAGATCTAGGCAAGAGTTCAGAAACAATTTTGCTCCATTGAAGGTTCACAGAAGCATGTAGTCTCCGTTACCCTTAATGGAAGAGGTTTACAACAACTAGGACTCTTCCTAGAGCTGGCCTCCTGGCCAAACTGAGAAATCGATGGAGAAGGGTTTTGGTTAGAGTGGTGATCAAGAACCTGATGGTCATTTAGGTTGAGCTCCATGATCATATGTGGAGATAGGAGAAACCTACAGAAGGACTAACATCATTGCAGCACTCCACCAATCTGGGCTTTATGGCAGTGCGGCAAGACTCAATCCTCTCCTTAGTGAAGACACATGAAAACACATTTGGAATTTGCAAAAAAGCATTTAAAGGAACCTTTAATCTGTGAGAAACCAGATTCTCTGGTCTGATGAACCTCAATTCCAAGCATTATGTTTGAAGGAATCCAGGCACTGCTCATCCCACAGAGTACCATCCCAGAAGTAAAGTGTGCTGGTAGTAGCTTCATGCTGTTAGGCTGTTTTTCAGCGGCAGGGATACAGGGACTCGTCAGAGGAGAAGAAAAGCTCAACACAGCAAAATATAGAGATGGCATTAATGAAAACCCAGTTTTGGGCAGAAGGTTCAGAAGGTTTGTGTTTCAACAGGACAATGACCCTAAGCACACAGCAAGAGTGCCTTTTAGACAACTCTGTGAATGTCCTTGAGTGGTCCAGCCAGAGCCTGGGCTTGATCCAAATCAAACATTTCTGGAGAAACCTGATAATGTGCGTCTGTTCACATCCAACCTAACAGAGCTTGAGAGGTGAAGAAGCATTTTCGTCTGTTCACATCCAACCTAACAGAGCTTGAGAGGTGAAGAAGTGAGGAGAAGAATGGCATATAATTGCCAAATACTGATGGGCAAAGCTTGTCGCATCATACCCAAAAAGACTTGAGACTGTGGAGTTGCTTCAACTAAGGACTGAGTTAAGGGTATGAATACTTTTGCAATGTACTTATTTAATTTTTTTTTTTATATAAATGTATGAAGTTGTGACAGTTCTGTTTTTGCTTTGTCATAATGGTGAATGGACTGTAGATAACAAAGTAATTTAAAGCAGATTAACATAAGGCTGCAAAATAAAACTTGTAAAAAATGAAGGAGTATGAATACTTTTGCAAGGCACTGTATAGTGCACAGATTCATACATTTGTATATGTGGCCTAAGACCTAGCGAATAAAGTCAGACAGCATTTAAGAACAAGACAAAATACTAACATATACGAAGTACAGCACGTTAAAAATGACAACAAATGGAGATAGTACCTGTAAATCTGCCTGTCATATTTCTGCAGACTGTGCTTCTAGTGTGGATACATCTGGGTCAGCCTTCAAGCCTCCATGTGCTGCTTCACCTCCAGAGCGTGTGCTGACTACAGACGATGCTGACCTTTGTGACACAGAAATGGAGCTCTCTCTCTGCGACGAGGAATACGAAGAGGAGTTCTTCACTTTCTCCTCATGCCCTCACTCAGCCAGACGGAATCAGGCTAGCAGCAACCCTGTTGAGGATTTGACCTTTGGCCTTAAAGGTCACAAGCTGGTAACTGAAGGAGAGCGCAAAGATGCTCGTCTGGAGGATGATTTTGTCGGTAGTGAAAGTGAAGAGGTAAGGCACGCAGACAACATACACACACTTTAACACGTTTATGGCTTTCTTTGACATTAATTGATTTAACAGGACTTGAGACTTGCTTCTCACATCCAATTAACAGATTTGAGGACATTCAGAAAGTTGCTAAAGTAATTTGAGTGTTTGCTCTATTGGGTCATCAAGTGGAGCTAGTAGAGCTGCACAACAGATAATTAGAGCTAAATTGTAATACAAAATAGATTTAAATTAAGTAAGTGCCTAGTCTGGTCTACATATGAAATCACTAAGAAAAAATGCAGTTTCAGATTGGATAAATTGGATGGTATTACTATTTTATGAGGAATATAAATTGGGATTTTTAGCAGTCATTTAGCTTATTATTATACATAATAATAACCATAATCATAATTATAATACATTTCACTGAAGAAATTTTAATTAAATTATTTAGCATCCATCCATCTTTCCATTTTCCAAACCACTGGTTCTATATAAGGTTGCGGGGATATTAAAGATAAATATTTTAAATAAAGTAAAATAAAATGAAAATATAAAATATAATAAATGACAAACTGCTTGTCTTATGTAAAACAAACTAAAATAACATAAAATAATACAAAGAAATGTCCGCTGCCATCAAAATAAAATAAAGTAAATGACAAGCAGCTTGTCCTATAAAATAAAAAATAAATAAATAAAAAATTAAATAATGTCCAGTGCCAACAAAATAAAATAAATTACAAACCACTGGTCCAGTGTAGGGTCACGGGGATATTGAAGATAAGTATTTAAAATAAAATGAAATAAAATAAAATAAAATTAAATTAAATTAAATTAAATTAAATTAAATTAAATTAAATTAAATTAAATTAAATTAAATTAAATTAAATTAAATTAAATTAAATTGAATTAAAATTTATGAAAAACTGCTTGTCTTATGTAAAATAAAATACAATTAAATGTCTTCTGCCATTAAAATAAAATAAATGATAAATTGATTGTCCTATGGAACATAAACTAAAATAAATAATAATAATAATAAAATAAAATGTCTAATGCCATCAAAATAAAATAAATGACAAGCTGTGTGTTCTATGTAAAATAATGTCCAATGCCATTAAAATTGCAGCACACTTTTTGTTGAGACACCTGTAGAAATAATCAACCCTCCTTTATCGCTACAGATCCATGTACTGTAAAAATATGCAAACAAAAAAATCAGCAACAAATCCCCATCTTAAGAGGTTGCTTGCATTGTTTTTCTTGCAAGTTTCCTCTCAAGGAAATACAATCTAGTGGAGTCATCTGTTAATGACAGACACACAACCTGATTGAGCCCTCCAGGGGGCCTGCCATTCAGCTAACCCCATGAAGAAAACTTCAGTTCAGTTCATTTCTGATGTGACGCCATTGAGCACCATGGTGCTCTTGGGTTCTGCGTCCACTGAGAGGAACATCATTCATTTATTCACAGTCTGTTTCGACTCCTCCTGGGAAATCAGTCTCATCTTTGGCATACATATGTTCTGCTGCACTTAATTAGAGATTTTTGATTGATACCGCTGACAGTTTTATTTGTTGTTTATTTCCCCTTCCATCCCAGCCCTTGATAAATTCCCTCTTCATGTTATTTTTTTTCGTTGTTTCTTTGTTTTTCATTTGCATTCTCTTTAGTGGCAAAACGTAGATGTCTGCATTTGTCTTCTGGGAAATGGGAAAAAAGAAATAATGACTTGTTGGAGTATTCTGAACATTATGTTTATGTTGTTCCTCTATAACTTGCACCTGTGTAAATCATTTCCTCTAGAAGCAGAGGTGATTATATCCACCTAATGACTTTCATTAATGCCACAGAGTTGTCATCGGAAGATAGATGAAGCAGTAACATATTGAAATTCATTTGTAACACAGCTTAATAACTGCTAAACACACTTCCGTAGATAAAATGGCCAGTTTAAATAAATTCATTGCAAATAGATATACGGCCGCGCCAGACTAATGTGTGTTTATTGAATGTCAGCGATTCTCATAGTGAGAAGAGATGACACTTTTTTTTTTAATCCAAAAAACTAAAAAAAAAAGCTGAAATATTAAAACCGGTCCCTCCAGGGGATATAAAGATGGAAAGAAAGGAGACAAAAACTCTGGCTGATCTGATGGCTCTGCTGGCCGTGCCCTTTTAGTGAGGTTGTCATCATTAGTGTGAAGCTTGCTGTTTAAGACCATTAGTGCAGATCAAAGCCTCACTAGTTTAAAGACCTTATCTTTTCCAACTTTCTGGGCACAGTGTCACCCTGATTAATTACAGGTAACTCTGATGTTACTCCACCCGCGCCAGACTGTCTCGAGTCGTGGCTATTAATGTGTTTCATCTGTGACAGCGTTGGCGTTCGTGGCTCCAAGATAGTTGCAAGAGATTTCATCATTCTCTTTATGACTCCATCACAAGTTTGTTGATACATTTAATATTTGTAGTTTTAGGGAGAATTTTGGTATATTAAAGTATTTCCTTCCTTCTGTTAATTGCCCAGGCTGAAAAAAAAAATAATTCAGCGCAGTGGCATTATTAATTTAGATATGTCATAATTAATGATGCTCGCTAATGATGTTTATTTGAAAAAGAAAGGGAGACAAACTATGCCAAAAAAAATAATAATTCTGAAAAAAGTACTCTCAACAGAGTACAGAGAAATTTTGCTTTATTTAACAGTGAATGGGTGCCGTCAGATAGTTCTGATGAAAAAACAGACTACATCACCTGCTCACCAATGGATCCTCTGCAGTGAATGGGTGCCATCAGAGAGTTCAAACAGCTGATAAAAATATCACAATAATTCATAAGTAATCCATACAACTTGTGAAGCAAAAAGCTGTATGTTTGTAATACACAAATTTAACATTAAAGATGTTTTTTTTTTTTACTTCAAACTGTTTCTTCCATCTAAAAAACAAATCTTCTTTTTATAAAATTGCTTTCTCAAGTCAAAAAGTTGTCTCATCTGAATCAAGACAGAAATATGCACTGATCAAACACTGTTTACAAGCGAAAGCAGTCCAAGGGAGTTTTAAACAAATATGTTGTTGGATTTTGATGTGGGAAGACAACAGAGGATTGACTTTTTTTACTGGAGGAAGCGTTATTATAGATTATGGACAGGTATTTTGGCCAGAAGCAACAGTTTAAAGTTAAAACATCTGAATGAAGTATTGTTCAATATTGTTGTGATGTTTTAATCAGCTGTTTGGACTCTCATTCTGATGGCTCCCATTCACTGCAGAGGATCCATTGGTGAGCAAGTGATGTACTGATCAGTTTCTTAAAAGTTTTGCTGAAGAAACTTACTCATCTACATCTTGAAGAGGATCCATTGGTGAGCAAGTGATGTGGATGAGTCTGTTTCTTCATCAGAACAGATTTGGGGACATTTTGCATTATTTAGCAGTGAATGGGTGCCGTCAGAGAGTTCAAACAGCTGATAAAAATATCATAATAATTCATAACTAATCCATACAACTGTCTTGGGAAGCAAAAAGCTGTATGTTTGTAATACACAAATTCATCATTAAAGACATTTTTTTTTACTTCAGACCGTTGCTTCCATCTAAAAAACTAATCTTCCTTTTAAAAATTTGCTTTCTCAAGTCAAAAAGTCATGTCTCATCTGAATCAAGACATGCACTGATCAAGCGCTGTTTAAAAGCGAAAGCAGTCCAAAGGAGTTTTAAACAAATGTGTTGTTTGATTTTGATGTGAGAAGACAACAGAGGATGGACTTTTTTTACTGGAGGAAGCGTTATTATAGAATATGGACAGGTATTTAGGCCAGAAGCAATGGTTTTAACTAAAAACACTAAAAACACCTTTCTGATGTATTGTTTCTTGCAAATATTGTTGTGATGTTTTTATCAGCTTTTTGGACTCTAATTCTGACAGCACCCATTCACTGCAGAGGATCCATTGGTGAGCAACTGATGTACTGATACATTTCTTAAAAGTTTTGCTGAAGAAACATACTCATCTACATCTTGAAGAGGATCCATTGGTGACCAAGTGATGTAGATTAGTCTGTTTCTTCATCAGAAGAGATTTGCAGACATTTTGCATTATTTAGCAGTGAATGGGTGCCATCAGAGAGTTCAAACAGCTGATAAAAATGTCACAATAATTCATAAGTAATCCATACAACTGTCTTGTGAAGCAAAAAGCTGTATGTTTGTAATACACAAATTTAACATTAAAGACTTTTTTTTTTTTACTTCAAACTGTTTCTTCCATCTAAAAAACGAAACTTCCTTTTATAAAATAGTTTATTCAAGTCAAAAAGTCATGTCTCATCTGAATCAAGACATATGCACTGATCAAGCACTGTTTACAAGCAAAAGCAATCCAAAAGAGTTTTAAGCAAATATGTTGCTGGGTTTTGACATTAGAAGACAACAGAGAATTCATTTTTTTTAGTGGAGGAAGTTATAGATTATGGACTTGTATTTTGGCCAGAAGCAACGGTTTAAAGTTAAAACAACTGAATGATGTATTTTGTTTCTTACAAACACGCAGCTTTTCACTTTACAAGACAGTAATTAATGGACTAGAGTTGTGTGGATTACTTTTGGATTATTGCAATGTTTTCATCAGCTGTTTGGACTCTTATTCTGATGGCACCCATTCACTGCAGAGGATCCATTAGTGAGCAGGTGATGTATATGAGTCTGTTTCTTCATCAGAACAGATTTTTGGAAATGTAGCTTTATATCTTGTATGGTCTGAGGGTGAACAAGTTTTCAGTAAATGTGAACTTTTTTTAATCTAAGGCCTTTGTTTTATAGCTGTGAAGGAGAGAAATGATGTGGTTTGTTGAGGACAGGTCTGCTATTACATGATTTTTGCAATATAGGCTCATTGGAAATATGTGACCCTGAACCACAAAACCAGTCATAAGGGTCAATTTTTTGAAATTGAGATTGATACATCATCCAAAAAACATTTTAATAAACTCTCCATTGATGTATGGTTTGTTAGGATAGGACAATATTTGGCTGAGATACAGCTATTTGAAAATTTGGAATCTGAGGGTTCCAAAAATTCTAAATACTGAGAAAATTGCCTTTAAAGTTGTCCAAATGAAGTTCTTAGCAATGCCTATTACTAATCAAAAATTAGATTTTGATATATTTATGGTAGGAAATTTACAACATCATGGAACATGGTCTTTAATTAATATCCTAATGATTTTTGGCATTAGGGCAAGTAAGCAACCACTCTATAAAAGGAGTAGTTCACTTTCAGAACAAAATTTACAGATAATGTACTCACCCCCTTGTCATCCAAGATGTTCATGTCTTTCTTTCTTCAGTCGTAAGGAAATTATGTTTCTTAGTAAAACATTTCAGGATTTCTCTCCATGTAATGGACTTCTATGGTGCCCCCAAGTTTGAACTTCCAAAATGCAGCTTCAAAGGGCTCTAAACCATCACAGCCGAGGAAAGAAGGGTTGTATGTAGCAAAAGATGGGTTATTTGCTAAAAATAAAATTACAATTTATATACTTTTTAACCTCAAATGCTCATCTTGTCTAGCTCGGCAAGACGAGCATTTGAGATTAAAAAGTATATAAGCTGTAAATGTTTTTTTAGAAGATATCGTTTTGCTAGATAAGACCCTTCTTCCTCGGCTGGGATCATTTAGAGCGCTTTGAAGCTGCATTTAAACTGCATTTTGGAAGTTCAAACTCGGGGGCACCATAGAAGTCCATTATATGGAGAGAAATCCTGAAACGTTTTCCTCAAAAAACACCATTCTTTACGACTGAAGAAAGAAAGACATGAACATCTTGAATGACAATGGGGTGAGTACATTATCTGTAAATTTTTGTTCTGAAAGTGAACTACTCCTTTAACTGCATAGCAACATGCTAAAAAAATCTGGCAACACCCACTACACATCGCCCATTTCATGACTTTCTCCAAAGAATGTAAAAATTGAGTTATTTCATACAAACTATTTCTTACACCAATTACTTCTTTTTGCTTCACAGGATGAAACGCATACCGAGTTCCTTTATAGATGTGCAGTCCATTCTATCACTGCTCCCTCGCCACCTCCTTCAATACAAAAATACACAGTCCTACCGAAGTTCTCTTCTGAGCCAATTAAGACTCAGGCCTCCACAGTCCGGCATGTCTCTGAAGGACCAAAGAGGCATGAACCCATGCGAATAGCACCAACCCGCTGCCTCTCACCTAGTACCAGACAAGGGAGCAGACTGGATCGCTCTGAAGCTAGTAGAGCATTGCCTGATGGAGAAACCAGGATATCTATCAACAGAGCATCTGTGCGAGAGATTTCACTAAAGAATTCTGGCCTCCAAAAGGTGAGCCTGTCTTCCTTTGATGAAATAAAAAATAGATTCTATTATCATTTAATTACCCTCATGTCCTTTTAAGCCTGTATGGATTTCGTCTTAGTGTTTTTGTCCATACAATGAAAGTCAAAGGGGTAAAATAAAATAAAATAAAACTGCAAGCAAAAATCAACATAAAAGATTTTTTTGCAATTGTCAATGGGGGCTAATGTTGTTTGGATTCCAACATTTTTCAAAATCATCTTCTTTTGTGCTCTGCATACATGTTTGAAATAGCATCAAGGTAAGTAAATGATGACAATTTAAATTTTTAGGTGAACTATTCTTTGTAGGAATCAGCACAAAGGTACAAGCACAATTTATGCAAGATATAGAAATGACCCTCAAAAAAATGTAGCAACCAATGGGCTTTGTGGAGTGAACCCACACAAATCACATGGCCTTGTGTTCATGTGGATGAAATGTTTTTTAACCATAGCAAGCATGCAGGGTTAGAGGGGATCAAATCAAGCACATACTTCAGCTGAATTGGTGCACTCCAGCAGAGTGGCTTGTTTATGAGGGCCTCTGTTCTTATTGTAATTTCCGAACTGGTGTGGTTCTTATCTTCCCCAGAGGCTGGACATTTTAATCTGAATCCATTCAAATTGAGGGGAGTGGGTTGTGCCCTTGCATCTCTGATGCATTTGGAAATTGTATTGCAAATGGCTTGGACATAGTGTTCTTTTGTCTTTGTGATTGTTAAAACATATTTTCTGGGGTTTTTGAAACTCCCAGCAGAAAATTAGTATAGTATTGATCAGAGGTCACTCTCTCTGCTTAGGAGTTACATTACAATAAAATTACTTTGTCTTGTACATTTGTCCTTTATAGAAATAGACAAATTAGATAATTCATCACACACAGTCAAAACCTTTGTCTTTAACAATATTAATTTGTTTACCCACTGATTTAATTCTTACAATGCAAAGCCAATTGACCAGACCTGCCCCTATTTGCATTGCATTGTAATTCAGTTTTGTTAAAGGGATAATTCACCCCAAAATAAAAATTTACATTTAATCATTTACTCACCTTATATGTTTTTCCAAAGCTGCATTCATTTATTTTTTATATAAAATAAAGGTATTTTGAGAAAAAAAAAAAGAATCTTTATAAAATAATCCTGAACGGTTTTGCTTAAACAAAGAAATAACTTACTCCCCTTTATAACTACAGATGCACACACGAAAAATCTACACAAAACAAGATATTTTGCAGAATATTTTGGTTTACACAGTCATATAGATTGCATTGAATTTTTGTTAAAAGGATAATTCACTCCAAAATGAAAATGTACAGTACATTTAATCATTTACTCACCTTGTATGACATTCCAAAGCTGTATGAATTTCTTTCTTCTGCAAAACATAAATGAAGGCATTAAATTAATTTTGTACAGTTTTGTTTAAACACATAAATAACCTACTTCCCTTTTATCACTACAGATGCATGAAAGAAAAATCTACTCAAAAGAAGATATTTTGAAAAATATTCATATTTTCCTGATTACTCACCCCGTGTCATCCAAGACGTTCATGTCTTGCTTTCTTCAGTCGAAAAAGTAATTAAAGGGATAGTTCACCCAAAAATGAAAATTTGATGTGTATCTGCTTACCCCCAGGGCATCAAAGATGTAGGTGACTTTGTTTCCTCAGCAGAACACAAACAAAGATTTTTAACGAAAACCGGTGCAGTCTGCAAGCCAAATAATATGAGTGGATGGGCACCAAACCTTTAAAAGTAAACAAAAACATGCACAGACAAATCCAAATTACACCCTGCGGCTCGTGACAATACATTAATGTCCTAAGACACGAAACAATCGGTTTTTGTGAGAAACTGAACAATATTTATATCATTTTTTACCTTTGATACACAGCCACGTCCATCTGTCCTGAGCACAAGTTTAGCATCCGGCTCTTTTGAACGCGCTCTGGTGTAGAATACGCAAACGCCGGAGGTGATCTGTCGCATGTATACAACACTCATTGTTTACACAGAGCACAGATATTGTGGGTATAGCGGCTATTCAAAATGATAATTACTTGCGCTTATCCTGATTGTTCAACCGATTTAATGCGAAAAGATTACGTTTGCTTGTGCAAACTCATCCGGGACTTTTCACCGATTTCCCCTTACGGCGTTTGCGTATACTACGGCAGAGCGCGTTCACATGTAACGAGCCGGATGTTAAGCTCTGGTTCATGACAGATGGACGTGGCGGTGTATCAAAGGTAAAAAATGATATAAATACTGTTCAGTTTCTCGCAAAATGATCGTTTCGTGTCTTAGGACATCAGTGTATCGTCACGAGTCGCAGGGTGTAATTTGGATTTGTCTGAGCATGTTTTTGTTTACTTTTAAAGGTCTGGTGCCCATCAACGTCCATTATATGGCTGGCAGACTGCACCGGTTTTTGTAAAAAAAATCTTTGTTTGTGTTTTTCTGAGGAAACAAAGTCACCTATAGGTCATCTTGGATGCCCTGGGCATAAGCAGATAAACATCAAATTTTCATTTTTGGGTGAACTATCCCTTTAAGGTTTTTGAGAAAAACATTGCAGGATTTTTCTCCATTTAGTGCATTTCAATGGGAGCCAATGGGTTGAAGGTCCAAACTGCAGTTTCAAAGGGGTCTACGAGATCCCAGATGATGAATAAGGTTCTTATCTAGCAAAAGGATTGGCCATTTTCTAAAAAAATTATTTAATTCATAGACTTTTTAAGCACAAAGGTCTCACATGACATAGGCAGAAGTACCAACCCAAACGAACATACAAAGAAAGTGAAATGTCCTTTACAAAAAAACACATTGTCGGATGATTTTATACTTGGAGGAGAAAATTAGAAAATTAGTTTTTCGCCCTACCTTTCGACCTTTCCAGCATGATTATGTAATGCGTGAAAACGTAGACATGCATTGCAGAGCTATTGAAAGAAGAGCATTTGTGGTTAAAACTATATAATTAAATTTGTTTTTTGTTTTTTTTTAGAAAATGACCAACCGTTTCACTACATAAGACCCTTATTCTGCGTCTGGGATCGTGTCCTTTAAAGTTGCATTGAAACTGCAGTTTGGGCCTTTAACCTGTTGTCTCTCAATGAAAGAATGTTTTCCTCAAAATTTTTTATTTATTTTCACCTGAAGAAAGAAAGACATCTTGGATGACATGGTGGTGAGTAAATTATTAGGACATTTTTATTGAGGAGTGAACCAAACCTTTAAAAAGTGGCAGACTTCAGCGAAGTCTTCATTTGCTCTCATTTGATCTCATTGTGGCCTAGGAGAAACAACGGGGTATCAAAGAGAACTCATTAGTGTCCTTTCCTCTCTTAGAGGTTGGAACATGTTTGTTAAACATAAACTAAAACTGGTCCAAGCATTTAGCTCAACTACCCCAGACTCTCACCGCTGGTCTGAAACGGTGATTAACTAAATGGAGTTTGATGTGGGAATTACTGAGGATCATTACGGATGCCCCATAACACTACTTTCCTCCATTTAAACATGGCACATATCTTTGATGCTGCTGAAGTTTGCTGAGCTTATCTGGAAGGTTGCTCATAGATCCAGGTAGGACTTCATATAAGTGGATTTCTAAGCAGCAGGCAGCCATCCCTGCTGATGTCTTGGCCTTAATGGGGGTGCCAATTAGCTTGCAAGCTTTGATTGATTGCTTGCTAATTAGCTATACCCAGTAACGATCAGTCTCATTACAAAGTGGCACTGATGAAGTAATGAGATTTTTGGGATTTACAGGTGAGTGTCGATGAGAGGGTTCAACCTTTGGGCTCCAGCAGGTGTGATCTGAGGAGAAGTCAAGACGAAGAGGATGAGGAAGATGAGCTGCGAATGCTGGCCAGTTTGAAGAGAGAGCAGGAGGAAGAAGGAGACGGAGATGTGGGCGGCCCTGGCCTCAGTGCATCACAGGTAGGAAATTCATAGTCATATTTCTGCCTAATATCAAAACAAGAAAGCATATGAGAAATTATATACAGCTATTAAGTAATTTTTTATAAATATTTCAAATATTTTATTATACAGTTGAGGTCAAAAGTTTACACCCCTCTTTGAGAATTTGCAAAATGTTAAGTCATTTACCAAAATAAGAGGGATCATACAACATGTGTTTATTTTTTTATTTAGTACCGCCCTGAATAAGATATTTCACATAAAAGATGTTTACACATAGTCCACAAGAGAAAATAATAGTTGAATTTATAAAAATGACCCCATTCCAAAGTTTACATCCCCTTTATTGTTAAAACTGTGTTGTTACCTGAATGATCCACAGCTGTGTTTTTTAGTTTAGAGATAGTTGTTCATGAGTCCCTCGCTTGCCCTGAACAGTTAAACTGCCTGCTGTTCTACAAAGAATCCTTCAGGTCTCACAAGTTCTTTGGTTTTCCAGCATTTTTGTGTATTTGAACCCTTTCCAACAATGATTGTATGATTTTAAGATCCATCTTTTCACACTGAAGACAACCAAGGGACTCATATGCAACTATTACAGAAGGTTTAAACACTCACTGATGCTCCAGAAGCAAATATCATGGATTACGCCGGGGGGTGAAAACTTTTTTAATTTGAAGATCAGGGTAAATTTAACTTATTTTGTCTTCTGAGAAAAAATGTAACTATCTTTTGTAGCATACTGAAGGGTACTAAATGAAAAAAATATATAATATTTAGGCAAAATAAGAAAAATCTCCACATCTCCATTCTGTTCAAAAGTTTTCACCCCTGGCTCTTAATGTATGTTTTTTTTTATTTCTGGAGCATCAGAGAGCATTTGAACCTTCTGTAATAGTTGCATATGAGTCCCTCAGTTGTCCTCAGTGTGAAAAGATGGATCTCAAAATCATACAGTCAGTGTTGGAAAGGGTTGAAATACACAAAAATGCTGGAATACCAAAGAATTTGAGCATATAACACATATGTCACAAGACAAAAAGACAATACCAGTAAATAGCATTATTTTATCTTCTGTCAGGTTCACCACTGCAACATAAGTCTGAGTGCAAGCAGCGATGACACCTCAACCTGGACTCAGTGTATTCCATTGGTGGGCATACAAAACACACACACACACACACACACACACACACACACACACACACACACACACACACACACACACACACACACACTACACAAACATTAACAACAGTTATAATTACAGAAGTCAAGCACATTGCCACACTTGAGCACAGTACAGGAAGGCCTGAATTCCTTCTTCATTATTAGGCTCCTCAGTTGTACAAAGTGCTTTGTATGGATGAACTGTAGCTAGCAGGCAAATAATAGAGTGAATATTAAAACTGTTTCCCTGTAAAGAAGGGCAATCAAACAGTTTATATAAAAAACCCACTAATTAGAGTGAAATAAACTCCCATGGCATTTCAATATCAGACCCTATCCATCAGTTGTTGATGCTGTTGTTGTCTGTTGATTAGAAAGATATGCTGCAACTGCTAATCATGCCTGGTGCGCCTGGTATTGAGAAACTGCAAATTAGTGGACCGTAAGATAAAAAAAGCATAGCAATACTGCCACCATCAGGGGAGAAGAACATTTTGTTTTGCCTCAGGAATCAAATTTTACATTAGACATCAAGACGTGGCAAATCAACACTGTAACAAATCATTTATCATGCATAAATAACTGAAAATGTTCAGAATCCTTCCTTCTGGAGCAAGATTTTATATCTTTATATTTAGAGTCTCTATTAGACTCTATCAGAACAGACCTTCAACTCAGTTTTGATTCACAAGGCACTGGTTGAGAACCACTTCTTCAAACTATAAAGGCTTAAATCATTATTTTACAGCAAGGAATGCAGTTATCCAGAACATATTATTTTTCCTACTAGACTGGAGCTAATGTTGGGCATATATGGCCCCTGAGCCTGATTATAAATATAAAGTACTTATTCTCTCTGTGCTTCACAGCCGATGGATCAAGGCCAGCACTATCAGAAAGAAATGAACCCTCTTCTTCACTCTAATCCCAGGTAAGAGAGAAAATACTGTATTTTTAGCCTCTCTAAGTCTTTAAGGTATAACTCTAAGCCATTATGCTAAGCTTGTCAATGTCTTAAGTGTTGAGGCTCAGACGTGAATGAGTCATTTCAGAATTTTATCATCCCAGTTCATAAGGGAACTCTTGTCAGCCCTCAGGCTCATGCACGTTCAATAATTTGGATTTCTGAGAAGCGGTAACAAAATGTGAAAGGGACTGGATACCTTTTTGGGCACTGAACATTCAAGTTTCCATTGACAATTTTATTCAATAGTTCCAGGAAACTAAAAAAGAACTTTTGAACATCAAAGCATAAAAAGAGAGCAGGTGGTGTGCTCCACAAAATTTTATGCCAGCCTTCAAAAGATTTGGCTGCCATTCATTTTCTGACAAAACTGCCAGGCTGTCTACATAACGGAGCACTTCAACTTCAAAACCTCATTATTTTCCTTAGTTTATGACTTTGATAATATATTACATATAATAATAATAATAATAATAATAAATTATTATGAATTATAATAATATTGTTCATATTATTATTATTATTATTATTATTATTATTATTATAAAAAATTAAATATATATATATATATATATATATATATACACAAAATATATTAAATATAATAATAATTATTAATTATAAATAACTACTTTGTTTATATTATTATATTACTATTATTGTTGTTGTGGTCTTATAATAATATTATTGTGAGTATTGTTGTTATAATTATAAATATAACAATAATAAGTATTAGTAGCAGTACATATGTAT
Source organism: Garra rufa (assembly GCF_049309525.1). Lineage (NCBI taxonomy): Eukaryota > Metazoa > Chordata > Actinopteri > Cypriniformes > Cyprinidae > Garra > Garra rufa. The sequence continues at coordinate 50,199,356 of NC_133370.1, read as the reverse complement.
ATGAATAACAATAATAATAATAATAATTATTATTATTATTATTATTATTACTGTTGTGGTATCATAATAATATTATTGTGACTATTATTAATAATAATAATAATAATAATAATAATAATAAACAATAATAAGTATACAAAATAAGATACAAGTAAATAATAATATAATATAATATAATATAATATAATATAATAATAATAATAATAATAATAATAATAATTATTATTATTATTATTAATAATAATATAATAACAAAAATAAGTATATAAATAAGATACAAATACAAATATATAAAATAATATATGTTAAATATAATAATAATAAATTTTATCATCTATAATAACCATGTTCTAATAATTGATCATGATAATAAAATATAATATAATATTATTAGTATTATTCTGAGTATTATTATTAATAATATAACAATAACAGTAATAAGTAGTAATAGCAGTATATAAATAAGTAGATTCATAAATAAGATAAAAATAAATAATATATTATAAAATATGAAATATGTTGAATATAATAATAATAATAATAATAATAATAATAAATCTTTAATAAATAATAAATGTCTGTTATTAATTATTTTGTTTATATAATATTTATGTACGTCTAAAAATAATAATAACAATGTTCTAATAATTGATCATGATAATAAAATATGATCATAATAAATTATTATGATTATTATTATTATTATTATTATTATTATTATTATTGTTGTTGTTGTTGTTATTATTATTACTGTTGTGGTACTATAATAATATTATTGTGAGTGTTATTATTATTATTATTATTATTATTAATATAATAATAACAATAATAAGTAGTAGTAGCAGTATATGATTAAGTATATGAATAAATAAGATATTAATATTTCATATATTTTATAATATATAAATTGTTTAAAATAATAACAACAACAAATATTTAATAAAAATGAATGTTTGTTATTAACTTTTTTGTTTATATAATATTTATGTACATCTAATTATAATAGCCATGTCCTAATAACTGATCATGATAATCAAATATAATAATAATAATAATAATAATTATTATTATTATTATTATTATTATTACTAACAATAATAATAACAATAATTAAAAACAACAACAATAATTATTATTATAATTATATTTTTGCATTGGTAATATTTAATGAATTACATAAAATTATTATTAACATTATTATTAGTAGTAGTAGTAGTATATAAATAAATACACATGATGCAATAAAGAAAACCTACACTGTAATAATTAAACACTGTTTATTTAAAAACGAATTCTACATAAAGACTTTTTATAATTAGACCTTTAAATATAAATTAACCAATCAAAAATCATTTATGGAGCTGTGTTAAGGTGTTAATATTTTTGTACACGCAGCATAACTACGATTAGTTTCCTACACAGAACTTTTGCTGTCAAGGGAAGCTGCCCACACTGCCACGCCTCGCTGATTAATTAAGCATGGTTGTCAGGGACAATGAATAAGCAGGAGTTATGCATGTGCTCAGAGGCTTGCATGTGTCACCTAGCTGTCACCGCTGCAGCAGAGCTCACTGGGAGGTCATCATCCACCTCCCTCCTGTCTCACCAGGGAGCCTGTCCATCAACACCACATGGTGCCTTGAAAAGTGTCATGTAAATGAGAGAATATGAAAGAGAGAGACATGCAAAAGGGGGGTCTTTCATTCACAACACGAGGTAACATGTTTGCAACAGAGCAGGAAATTCGAAAATGGACTTTGATGCAGCTTCAGCATAATCAAAGTACATCTCATAGGTTAAGTCAGAATAAAGTATATTTAGGACCATCAAGATACTGACAAAAATAATTATACACTATATTTTAATGACTATGTTTTAACCCTCTTGTAGAGAATGGATGGATGTTCTCAGCCCTCCGATAGTTCATCCAAATCAACAGATGGCAGATGGGAAAGGAGACCACGGCAAGGTCTCACCCAGAGGTACGACACCAAAATCCCCATCCTGGGCTCATATTCTCAACCCTTTGTTGCTAAAAATAAATCATGATCTAGATTTCTCTTGGACAGAGAGGAACTGGTACAATTACATTCGTGATTGATTATTCCTTCATCTAAAACCCACAGTGATATTTCTGTGACAAGACTTATAAACTGTTGGTGAGACAAGGTTTTTAGGATATTGAGTATTTCTAAAGGAAAGGTCTGTTTTTGAAAGTCATTGTTACAATATATATTAACTGTTACTGACCAGGAAGAAATATTTTATCATAGTTTATATGAGGTAAAATCAAACCTTCTGTTAAATTGCCTATTAAAAGCTATGGAATGGCTTTACTAGAATCAGTTTTTTAAATGGAATATACACTACCAGTCAAAAGTTTTTGAACAGTAAATTTTTTTTAATTATCTTTTGCTCACCAGGCCTGCATTTATTTGATCCAAAATACAGCAAAAAGCAGTAATATTGTGAACTATTTTTACTATTTAAAACAACTGCTTTCTATTTGAATATATTTCATTAAATGTAATTTATTCCTGTGATCAAACCTACATTTTTAGCATCATTACTCCAGTCTTCAGTGTTACATGATCCTTCAGAAATCATTCTAATATACTGATTTGCTTCAAGAAACATGTTTACTATTATTATAATTTAATATTTCAAACAGTTACAGCACATTTTCAGGATTCTTTGATTTAACATTCAAAAGCTTGGAGTCATTATATACACTCCCCTCCAAAAGTATTGGAACAGTGAAGCTAACTCCTTTATTTTTCCTGTAGACTGAAAACATTTGGGTTTGAAATAAAAAAAAAAAAAATTTATATGATACAAGAATCAGCATTTCAGTTTTTAATTCCAGGAATTTACATCTAGATCTGATACACATCTTAGAAGATAACACCTTTTGTTTGAACCCACCCGATTCTCATGTGACCGAAAGTATTGCAACAGATTGAGTTAAACAAAATTTAAGCATGTGATATAGCACAATGCGATCTCTGACCTCTCTCTCTCTCTCTCTCTCTCTCTGTGCGTTTGCGTGCATCAATTAAAGCAGCGCATTAATATAGAACGGTGATTAAACTGACTTGGAACTACCTGTGCATTAAACGGTTTTACTGCATACCTGCCAGCCAATCAGAATCCAGTATCCAGACATTCCATGGAATAAGACTTAATATTTAGTTGCAAATCCTAGAAAAGTGGGGTTTTGGACAATATTGGCATGAATCCTTTTATAATTTGTGATAATTTTACACTAATAAGGGACAACACAAACAAAACACAAAATATCCACCATTAGCAGCTATTACCGCTCTGCATAATCTGGGCATCAGAGCTGTCAGTTTATTTAAACATTGACTTGATATATTACTCCAAGCCTCCTGAAGGATTGCCCAAAGATGATTCACACTATGAAACCACATTTTGCCAGGGGCGTTTCCAGACTTTTGGGAGGGCAGTGTAGGTAAAATGCATTGCCCCTGATGAACTCCTTTGTTGTTTGGTGCTATGTTTTGGGTCTTGCTGCATGATGAAGAATTTCCCAATAGGTTTAGTTTCATCTTTCTGTAAATTGGCAGACAAAATGTTTCTGTAGACATCTGAGTTAATTTTGCTGCTGTTATGATGCCATCATATGTTACATCATGAATGAAGATTAATGAGCCCTTCCTAGAAGAAGCCATGCAAGTCCAAGCCGTGACATTGCCTCCACTGTGTTTCAGATCCTTTTTGCTCCAAACTTTAGCCTTTCCATCACTTTGGTAAAGGTTAATCTTTGTCTCATCAGTCTCTGTACTTTCTGCCAAATTCCAGCCTGGCTTTCCTATTCTTTTTGCTAATGAGTGGTTTGCATCTTCTTGTGTAGCCTCTGTACTTTTGTTCATGAAGTCTTTGGCCCTCTGGAGGTTGTTGCTGATGTCATGGGCTTGGTCTATCCATTCGAGGTTTGTTACTTAGTACACCAGTGGTTTCTTTCTTCCTCAGGATATTTCAAATGGTTGGACTATCTATGACCAATGTTTGTGCAATGGCTCTGATTGATTTTTCATTTTCTTTCAGCTTCACAATTGCTTGTTTTTCACCCATAGACAGCTCTATGGTTTTCATGTTGGTTACACGTCTAACTACAAAAGCAGGCAAAACCCAAATATGAAACTGAGCACAGAAATTCAGTGCTGTTTATTGTTTGAGTAATCATGTATTAGGACACACCAGGGCTACAAAACACACCTGTCAGTCACATATTCCAATATTTTGGTCACATGAGCAACAGGTGGGTTCAAATGAAAGGTACTATCTTTTAAGTTGTGTATCAGATCCCAATGTAAAGACCTGGAAATAAAAGCTGAAGTGTTGATTTCTTGTCTTATATATCTTTTGATGTTAAACCCAAATGTTTTCAATCTACAGCAAAAATAAAGGAATTGGCCTCACTGTTCCAATACTTTTGGAGTGTGAGTATGTATATATATATATATATATATATATATATATATATATATATATATATATATATATATATACAGTATATATGCCATAGAAAAGTGGGGTTTTGGGCAATATTGGCATGAATCCTTTTTAATTTGTGATAATTTTGCACTGATAATGGACCACACAAACTACAAAAACATATTTTATTACATAGAAAATTTTTTCGATTCAACAAAATATCCACCATTAGCAGCTGTTACAGCTCTGCATAATCTGGGCATCCAAGCTGTCAGTTCATTCAAACATTGACTTGATATATTACTCAAAGCCTCCTGAAGGATTGCCCAACGATGATTCACACTAGTTGGATACTTCTTACGGACACCACGGTCCAGTTCCTCCCATAGTAGATCAAATGGGTTAAGGTCGGGTAATTGGGGAGGCCATTCCATGACAGATATGATGCCAGCTGACTGTTCCTTCTCCAAATAGGATTTGCACAGCTTGGAAGTGTGCTTGGGGTCAATGATAAGGATTTATGCTGATATTGTCCAAAACTGGAGGGCAGTGTGTGTGTGTATACATATATATATATATATATATATATATATATATATATATATATATATATATATATATATGTATGTATGGAAAGAAGGATGTTTTAAATTATAAAAGATTTCTATTTAAGGTAAATGCTGTTTTGTCAAAGAAACCTGAAAAATTCGACTCAGCTGTTTTCAACATCATAATAATAATACATGTTTTTTGAGCAGCAAATCAGAATTTAGAATGATTTCTGAAGGATCATGTGACTGGAGTAATGACCCTAAAAATGAAGCGTAGAAATCATGGGAATAAATTACATTTTAAAATATATTCAAATAGAAAATAGTTTCAAAATGTTATTGTTTTTGCTGTAAATGCAAAAATGCATGTGAGTAGAAGAGACTCATTTAAAAAACATTCAAAATCTGTGTGTGTGTATATATATATATATATATATATATATATATATATATATATATATATATATATATAAAAATATTATTTTATTTTATCTCTCTCTCTCTCTCTATGCTATCCACAGGGTCTACATTACAAAACAACAGTGGAGAGGAAGAGTTTCTCAATTTAATGTATGACCCCTGCCTCAACTGCTACTTTGATCCACTATCTGGGAAATATTACGAACTGCTCTGATCCTGAGATGAGCTACAGCTACAACCATGTTGTTCAATACTGCCATTTATATGTATGGATTTAAGTTTTGGCATGTTGTCCATCAAAACATTTAATGATTTTAACAGAAAATTGTGATTTAAAATGTTTTTTTTTTTTTTGTATCTGTTTCTAATATAATATTAATTTTAAGTAATATATTCACATTTAAGCATGTTTGAGCTCACAACAGACAAATGTTTTCAGTAAGCAAGAAATAAACTCAACTGTTTCAATATATTTGAACTTTTTTATTATTCAAACTTGTTTGAGTATTATCTAAAACAAACTAAAATTATTGAATATTTGCACAAATTTAGTTTTTTTTAATCTTCACTTTGTTGACGGAAGTCTTCGCCTTACCGCACGATCGGCCAATCAGGCACCAGTTACTCCTTTACGTCATTTGACAGGTGGAATCACTAGGAAGTAAACATCTATAATGGCGAGAAAGTCCTTCAAGTTAAGCCACTGGTCAAATATGTTACTAAGTTTGATTTTACATAGTATTTTTTGTCAGTTCGCCTTCGCCTCTTCGTCATATCGCGAATCTAGACAGTCGGAAAGTTTGGAGAAGCCCACCTCAGCACCAAATGATCAACAGGTTTGTTACTGAGTTTGTTGCGTCAGTCACTACTCTATCAGTTTGCATACCTACTATCCACGATCTGTTGTTTCGCAGGTTGTAAGACTCCATTCAGGAGTAATCGCGTCTGTTGTGGTCGTTATTGTTGGTGCAACAGCAGCTGCTGTCTTCATCATACGGAAATACTGCTGTCCGAAGAGGTAAATGTTTTGACAGTGCAACCTAACCTTACAAACCTGTCACCGAAGTTGTTGCATTTATACGAAAGTTAATCATTATAAATCGATGTTTGTTGCCAAATTAGTAAGTGACAACTAACTTTAAACCATTTTATTCCAGTAATGTTACATATAGATATTCAGAGCTACGACAAATGGAAGAACAAAATGCAGCCAGGGAAGAGAATTCAGATGAGGTTAGTATGTGTGACTTTGTTTTATATATATATATATACTCAGTTTTTGTTCTTAAACTGGACTATGTTCTTTTCTTTCCACAGGACCTTTTGGAGTGAATCGTGTAGCACTTTTCGTTTCTCTTCCTTTTTAATACGGTGACATTATATGGCCAAAAGCATCACATGGGTCATTTAAAAACCACCAGGAGTTCCTGAAATATTTATCTCTGCTCCACCATTTTTCAGCTCGGATATGTCCAGCAACCAGTTAAAATTAGCTGGTTAAATTTGGCAGGATTCAAAGGCTAAAATCCCCTGCATGAAAGCACTGTGGGGAATGGTTCAGAAATATTAAGATGCTCATTAGAGATAGAAGTTACTATATTTATATAAAAAAAAACTGTTATGATTGCTTAAAACTTGGTCAACACTGGAACTTCTTTTTAAATGCACTCCTTGAAGAACTTTTTTCTTGAATTTCTCAATGCAAAGCACATTGTACCAAAGTCTGTTGAAATGATTGTTCCTCTATTTATTGTGCCTTTTCTTGATTTTACGACCGCTTCATGATCTCAGGGTTGTTCCCATTGGATACTGTGAACAGTGCCACCAATACCAGAAGCACATCTTGAATAAGCACAAACCAGTCTTGTAACAGTGATGATGCTGTTGACTCTGCTTTTCAGTGCCTTACTGAAATTTGTTACTGTATATTTTAACTCTGTGGTATTTAAATAATCTGCACTCATATACTGGTATTGGTATTTACTAATGGCAGTGTTTGACTTCAATTCACCTCTATTTTATTATGACAATGTTGATAAAGAATTATTATGTGCAGTCCAGAGCTCCAATGATGTTTCTATGAGCTCAGTTTATGATCGGAAGTATTTTTGATGATTGAATTCTCTTTAGATTTTAATATTGCACTTTTGTCTGAGACTGAACTACTGACTACTTTAAAAACAGTTTGTTTAACTGAAAAGGAATAAAATTCTAAACATTAATACTCCTTTTGTGTTTGATAAATATGCTTACACTTTTCTTAAAGATAGCCAGAAGAGGGCAGCACACAACTGGAAAGTCATTTTGCATGCAACAGCACATCTGTCTCTAGTTGACAAGGTTAGGTTATGTGAGGTTAGATTTGTTTGTATTTAATGGCGAAATTTACCACACCTTTACTACACAGTAGATCTTGTCAGGTTAGTTTCATCATGAAACACCGATATTCCAGAGAACTTTCAAACAGGTAACAACTCAGGAAATACAGGAAGAAATTTTGGTGTTTTCAGCCAGTTGCATTTTAGGCCATTGTATTATATTTGTTTCAGGCAAGTGAGAAGCCCAGAAGTTATTTTGCTCCACCAAATATGCGATTTAAAGGTAAAGAAAACATTTTTATCATTTCTGATCCATTTGTGTGCATAATTTGCATTTAATAAATTTGTGTTTTCCAGATCGTGTGTATTTTCTCACAACAATGCTGATCATTGTAATATGGTGTTCCTCAATAATCTGGTCAAAACTTCAAGACACTGCGAAACGTTCATGTAATGTACATTGTGATCACATCTGACAGCTTTTTAATCTAACATTATTAAAATGTATTTTATTACTGTTATGTTTTAGTTTGTCTAAGATTGGGATTGTTTTATATTCCAGATGAAGCTGATGATTTTGTGACAGACTGTGACAATCCAGGTAAGCTTTTTATGCTTATTTATGGATGAGATGGAGTTTAAAGTGATAGTTCACCCAAAGTGAAATTCTGTCATTAATTACCATCAGACCATGCATAGACAGCAATGTAGCTGAAATGTTCCCAGGGCCAAAAACAGTCCATGTGACATCAGTGGTTCAACTGTAGTTTTACAAAGCTAGGAGAATGATTTTTGTGTGCAAGGAAAACAAAAATAACATTTCAGTTGCGTTGCTGTCTATGCAGGGTCAGAAAACTCTCGGATTTCATCAAAAATATCTTAATTTGTGTTTTGAAGATAAAGGTCTTACAGCTTTGGAACAACATGATGAGTAATTAATGACTGAATTTTCATTTTTGGGTGAACTGTCCCATTAAGAAAAGCTTATTAGGGTGCTTTCAGAACTTGTTTTTGTTCGTTTTTTTCTGGACAGGTCTATTTACGTCTCATTTTGGTTGCTGTCCACATAATCACTGCCCTGTCAACCACTTCCCCTTCCACCTTCACAGCGGCGTAGCCAACGTGGTGGCTGCAAAAATCTGCTTTAACAATACAATGTAAGATCTTTTACATCCTGTAGCTTACTCATCATGACACGGTGCTGATTTAAATTAGTAGTTCACCAAAAAATAACAAATCTGTCGTTATTTACTCATCCATATGACTTGACACAGAATGAAATATTCATCAGAACATTCATGCCCATGAAAGTTTACAGAGGGATATTGTATGCATATATTTAAATATTTTCACTGAATAACAACAGCTGTTTCTCACACAAACCTGTTGTATGGCTTGCCGCACATACATCCTGGATTGCTTAGATTACATTTAGATTTAGATTAGTTTTTCAAAATGTATTTATTCAGTAATTGAAAAAAAAAGTATCAGTATAAATCTTTTAAACTGAAAACAATTACATTTATGCAGTTAAGAACTATGAACATGATTTAAATATGGATCTACACTCTTAAAAATAAAGGTGCTTTAAAAGGTTCTTCAAGCAACACCGTAGAAGAACCATTTTTGGTTCCACAAAGAATCATTCAGTCAAAGGTTCTCTAAAGAACCATTTCTTGCTTACCTTTTTATAATCTGAAGAACCTTCTTTGCCACAAAGAACCTTTTGTGAAACACAAAGGTTCTTCATATGTTAAAGGTTCTTTATGGAACCATTTAGACAAAAAGATTCTTCTATAGCATCGTGAAGCACCTTCATTTTCAAGAGTGTAGCTGTGGAACAAGCAAGATTCAGATTTAAATGTATGAATTAAAACAAATCAGATTTATTGATTCTATACACTGCTGTATATAAGATTTTTATGTTTTTTAAAGAAGTTTATGAAGTTTTATGAAGAAGCTTATGCTCATCAAGGCTGGATCTATTTGATAAATAAAAAAAAAAGATTTTTTGTGTAATATTATTGCTATTTAAAAGAAATATTCTAGTTTAATATACTTTTAAATGTAATTTATTCCTGTGAAGCAAATCTGAATTTTCAGCAACATTAATCCAGTCTTTAGTATGACTTGATAAAAATCATTCTAATATGCTGATTTATAATCAATGTTGTAAACAGTTGTGCTACTTTATTATTATTTTTTTTTTTTGGGACCTGTAATACTTTTTTTATGATTCTTTGATAAATAAAAACTTAAAAAGATGTTTACTATTATTTTAATTTAAAAATTTAAGTAATTAAATTAACTTATATTATTAGGAAAGATGTCTATTTTGAATAAATGCTGTTCTTTTGAATGTTTTATTCATCAAAGAATCTAAGAAGCACTGATAAAAAATTAAGCATATTAGCATGATTTCTGAAGGATCATGTGACACTGAATATCTGAGTACATGCTGATGAAGAAGTTTATGAAGTTTTATGAAGCTTATGCTATTTGATCAAAAAAATAAAATGTTATTGCTATTTAAAAAAAAAAGTTTTCTAGTTTAATATACAAATATATACAATATACAATATAATATACACATATAATTTATTCCTGTGAAGCAAAGCTGAATTTTCAGCAACATTACTCCAGTCTTCAGTATGACCTGATCCTTAAGAAATAATTTTAATATGCTGATTTATAATCAATGTGGAAACAGTTGTGGTGCTTTATTTTTTGATAAATAAAAAGTAAAAAAAAAAAAACAGTGTTTATTCAAAATATACATTTTGTGTTACAATTTACACTATGATTAAACAATTTGGGTTTAGTATTTTTTTAAACAAATAAAAATAAATTAAATTAACTTATATTATTAGAAAATATTTCTATTTTGAATTTTATTTATCAAAGAATAAAAAAAAGTTTCCAGCAATAATAATAAAAAAATCAGCATATTAGAATGATTTCTGAAGGATCATATGCCACTGAAGATCAGAGTAAAGGCTGATGAAAATTCAGCACTGCGTCACAGAAATAAATTATATTTTAAAGTAGATTAAAGTAACAGTGTATAAACCTGGTTAAAACACATTCAGTTTATTAGCACTATAACAGAAATCTCTAACTTGTTTAATTCATGTGTGACTGACAAATATGCATCATTTTAAGTTGTATTGAGATAAATGTTGACAGTTTAAATTTTTGGATTAAATATTTAATTGAATAGTGATAATAGATGCTAAATGAGCGTTAATGTTTTTAAATCTTTACAGCATCATGGGTGGCATCAGGAATAATGCAGGACAAGGGCTGAACATTGTGTTAGCAAATGGTTCGTTTGTTAAAAATAATTACACAGGATTTCTTTTTTCTTTTTTTAATTTTTCATTTTTTCAAACCCATCTGGAATCATTTTCCTATTTACTTATGAAAATAAAATTTAATTTAATTAACCGACTCTCTTTTCTCAGGTGAAACCGGTGAGGTTTTAGGAAACAAGTACTTTAATCTGAAATCTAGAGGTAGGTCTCTTGTAACTCTGTGTGCTAGAAATTGAATCAAACAAGATGTGAAGCAAAACTATCCTGATGTATGGAACCGCTTGTTTGTCCTTCAAGGTCCCAAGAAATTACTTGCCTATCTAAAGACACTAAAGCCAGGAAATATAGTGCTTGTGGCCTCACACATCGACCCTACACCAAAGTAAAAATGTGACAGCCTTCACACACCATCAACATGATTAACTTGGCTTTAGAGTTGAATTATTCATACACGTCTCACTTCCACTGCCATCGTCTCTTTTCCAGGCTGAATGATGAGATTAAAAACATATTTACTGCACTGGGCAGCACAATGGTCAAATCCCTGAAGCCCAGGGATAGCTGGGTATTCGCAGGCGCCTATGGAAAAATGGAAGCTGGTCCTTTTGAAAAGGTTGGAACATGTTTTTCATCATATACTTATATTTAACTTGGGTTTCATTTCAGTGCGCAAAATACTTTTTATTTATTATTTACAGTCAAAGTCAAAAGTTTACGTACACCTTGCAGAATCTGTCAATTATTTGACCAAAATAAGAGGGATCGTACAAAATGCATGTTATTTTTTATTTAGTACTGACCTGAATAAGATATTTCACATAAAATAGGTTTGCATATATGAGAAAATAATAGATGAATTAAAAAAAATGACCCTGTTCAAAAGTTTACATACACTTGATTTTTAATACTGTGTTGTAAACTGAATGATCCACAGCTGGTTTTTTTTATTTATTTTTAAGTGGTATTTGTTTGAGTCCCTTGTTTGTCCTTAACAGTTAAACTGCTTCCTGTTCTTCTAAAAAATCCTTCAGGTCCCACACATTCTTTGGTTTTTCAGCATTTTAGTGTATTTGAACCCTTTCCAACAATGACTGTATGATTTTAAGATCCTTTTTTTTTCACACTGAGGACAACTGAGGGACTCATATGCAACTATTACAGAAGGTTGAAGCACGCACTAATGCTGCAGAAGGAATAACGATTTTGGAATTTAAAGATTAGGGTAAATTGAACTTATTTTGTTATCTGGGAAACAAGTATCTTCTGTAGCTTGTATGATATTTAGACAAAATAAGAAAAATGTACACATCTTCATTCTGTTCAAAAGTTTACACCCCCGGCTCCTAAAGGAGTAGTTCACTTCCAGAACAAAACAAAATTTACAGATAATGTACTCACCCCCTTGTCATCCAAGATGTTCATGTCTTCCTTTATTCAGTCGTAAAGAAATTATGTTTTTTAACATCAACTGTTCAACATCCAATCGTTTCGCTAGATAAGACCCTTCTTCCTCTGCTAGGATCATTTAGAGCCCTTTGAAGCTGCATTTAAACCAGTGTTGTTTTTGACAACCATCTTAGATTTAGTCTTAGTCTTAGTCTTTTGGACTAAAATGCTTCTTAGTTTTAGTCAAATTTTAGTCACTTCTATATGTGATAGTTTTAGTCCAATTTTAGTCGACGAATAGTCAAAAAGGTTTTAGTCAAAAAAAGGGGGAAAAGTAGTCTTTTAACAAATTAATGTAGGTCAGTAAGTATTTTGCTGTTGGGTAGTGTCACTTATAAGTTCTAAAAATAGCAGATCTATAGTTCAACACAGTGTGAGCTTCCGGATCGACTATTTTCACCAATAATTACAATAATGAAGGAATGTTTTAGAACATAAAATACAAACAAGGATGGAATGCTAAAATGGCTTGCCATACTAGTATAGCAAAGAGTATTTAATGCTAAAACGGCTTGCCATAGCGTCAGATACTTTTTAAGTTTTAATTGGCATGCACAATAAGCAGAAATGTCATGCATTTTAAATGGACCACCCACTAACATTTTCAGTCAACGAAAACTCACACACGTCTCGTCATGTTTTAGTCATCAACGAGCCATTTTTATCTCGTCATCGTCTCGTTATCGTCATCAAAAAAAGTGGCGTCAACTAAATGATTTCGTCATCGTCATCGTTGACGAAAACAACACTGATTTAAACTGCATTTTGGAAGTTCAAACTCGAGGGCACCATAGAAGTCCATTATATGAAGAGAAATCCTGAAACGTTTTCCTCAAATAACATCATTTCTTGTACGACTGAAGAAAGAAAGGAGCATCAGTGAGTATTTTCTCTGGTGGACTATATGTAAACATCTTTTATGTGAAATATCTTATTCAGGTCAGTACTAAATAAAAAACAACATGGATTTTGTATGATCCCTCTTATTTTGTTGAAATAATTAACATTTTTCAGATTCTGCGAGGTGTTTGTAAACTTTTGACTTCAACTGTATATTTTTTAGTTTTAAGTTGGCTGTTTTCTCTGTTGTGTTTAGTTAATTCAAAATGATATGAGGAGCAACGCGTATGAAGACTGGCCAGCGATGGCGGAGGTCATTGGCTGCTTTCCCAGAATATCTGAGACTGAATAAGCTACATTAGCCAACCTCATATCACCACGTTTGGGACATTTGAAAATAGGACATTAACAACACAGTATCATTTTTGCCTTTGCTATCTTTCCTCCCAAATAAAAAAACTGAAGGAATAGTTTACTCTCGTATTGCAAATTCATATGACTTCCTTCAATGGAACACATTGGGCAAAATGTTTGCGCTGCTCTTTTACAAACACTGAAAGAGCAACATTTTGCCACTATGATAATATTATAAAACAAAAACAGATTCGAAAGATAATACAGTTGATTTTTTTGTCATGCTGGATTGCTTCACATTAGTTCTTTTATATGAGGTAACAATGTTGCTGTTGACATTAACAATGAAGGCTGGAAAACGGGAAAGTTTAACACAGTCCCTTTTTTCACTCCCCCCTCCTGCTGGATTGTAGTACCAGTTAAGACACTGTATCCACTCAGGGTTGTAAAAGTGTGTGTAAGTGCGTGCAAGTGTTTGTGTGTGTGTGTGTGTGTGTGTGTGTGTGTGTGTGTGTGTTTGGGTTTGCTTGGCGGGATGTACATCCCCCTCCTGCTTCTCCTCTTGCTCTGCATGAAAATAGCAGGTGGAATCCCAGAGAAGTTGTTTCTGGAACAATCCTGAGGCACTGAGCGCTCGGCAGGTTTGGAATCATGGGAGTGACCCATGGAAAGAAAGTAAGAACATTTTAATCCAGTTTGAAGAACCTGTTTGTTGCTATGTTATGAGTGTAAGTCATACATCTCCTCTAAAGATCTGACAGGACTTGAACTCTGTTACACAAATGGATGATTGTAAAAGGCCGGTGTTTTAGGCTTAAAATTCTGAAATTTATGAGGTGAGATGGTTTCTTTTGTTTGTTGCTGTTTTTCCTGTTTGTGTGACTTCTAATCACAAAGTTTGAGCATGAGATATTTATTCTAAAATATAAGCTAAATATTTTTATAATAATTTTTATAATATTCTATTATGTATATGTGACACTGGACCACAAAACCAGTCATAAGGGGCAATTTTTTTTTATAAATAAGCTTTTCATTGATGTATGGTTTGTTAGGATAGGACAATATTTGGCCGAGATACTATACTATTTGAAAATCTTGAATCTGAGGGTCCAAAAAAAATCTAAATATTGAAAAAATCGCCTTTAAAGTTGTCCAAATGAAGTTCTTAATAATGTATATTAATAATCTTAATTAAACTTAATTAAAATTAAGTTTTGATATATTTGTGGTAGGACATTTACTATCTTCATTGAACATGATCTTTACTTATTATCTTAATGTTTTTTGGCATAAAAGAAAAAAAGATAATTTTGACCCATAGAGTGTATTTTTGGATATTGCTACAAATATATTTATGACTGGCTTTGTGATCCACATATGTGTATACTTAAAAATGCACAATAAATGACGAGTTAAGTGTCTTTAAAATTCATTTGGTTTCAGTTCTTAGGAATATGTGTGAAAAATCAAGGTGCATCAGCAGTGTTATTTTAGTATTATTAATATACTAGTATAGTCTTTATTATTAATTTAATCATTTGAATTTGTTATGGTTTTTTTTATATTTTCTGTTTAATTTTAGGTAAATTTTTGGTAACTTTGTTATGTGCCTTTGACATTATTATTATTATTATTATTTATTATATTTTGTATTATTTATATACTGTTATAGTCTTTATTAATAATGTAATATTTTGAATTAATATTTTATATTTTCAGTTTAATTTTAGGTTAATTTTTTATTACTTTGTTATGTGCCTTTGACATTATTATTATTTATTATTATATTTTGTATTATTTATGTACTGTTATAGTCTTTATTAATAATGTAATAATTTGAATTAGTTTTTTTGTTTGTTTTGTTTTTTTCAGTTTAACTGTAGGTATATTTTTGGTAACTTTTGTGCCTTTGACACGATTATTATTTTTATATTTTGTATTATTTATGTACTGTTATAGTCTTTATTAATAATTTAATATTTTGAATTAGTTTTTTTCAGTTTAATTTTAGGTAATTTTTTATTACTTTGTTATGTGCCTTTGACATTATTATTATTTATTTTTATATTTTGTATTATTTATATACTGTTATAGGTTATAGTCTTTATTATTTAAAATTTTGAATTGATTTTTTATATTTTCTGTTTAATTTTGGGTATATTTTGGTAACTTTGTTATGTGCTTTTGACATTTATTGGTAGTAGTAGTAGTATTATATTAAGGTTTTATTAAAAGTATTACATTAAGGTAGGATTTGAAGTGGATCAAAACCTTTCATCAAAGTTGTCTTAAGACAAGAAGGGGTATTGTTTTGGTTGTTTTTGGCAACTTTAATAAAAGGTTTTGATCCACTTCAAATGTTGACTACTATATATTTTTTCTGATTTATTTTGATTAACAAAAATATTTTTAAATAAATTTAGTTTTAGTTAAAGATAATAACCCTCCACTATAGCAACTAAACTTACATTCTTCTCAACTCCAGATGTCTTAATCTGTATAGCTTTCATGTCTTTTGGCTTCTTTTAGTGTATAAAAGTATATATTTAGTTGCAATCTGCAACATTAACCTCGTTTGAATACTTTGATTCATTTCTGATTTTCTTTCCCGTGGTGATTTAGTCCAAGGACTCCTCGTGACTTTCCTGACACAATCACATTCTAGACAGCAAACAGATTATGAAGGGAAAATGGAGAGTTTGTTTGGCAGGGCCAGTAATGAGGTGGCTAAATGCCAGCTGCTCCCAAAACCATTTTAGTCCAATATGATCAACCCAGCATGGTGTTAGAACACACACACATACCCACAATGCCTCCCTTGTGTTAGTGTAAATGTCTCTCAACACACAGGGCTATTGTGCTGTTCATCAACAGCTTTAGAGATTATTTTCGATCGTTTGGATGGACAGATAAGGATGAGACATGCAGTGCGATGTCCTTTAATCATTTTTTGGACACGATAATAGTAATAATATGATTTTTGTATGCTACTGTGATGGCAATACATGGTATTACCATTGTAAGTATGTTAATCATACAGTAACATGATATTATGCTATCACTATAAAGCACATGTAGTTGTTGTATTTTGCCTTGTGATTAAATATAATGACTTACATCCGTTTTCTTTCACAGGCAGATCATAATCATCAAAGTCATAATCCCGCTTGTGTTCAACCACTTATTGGACCTGGTGAATCAGGTTTTCCATGTTCCTTTCATATTATTTAATGCAATTACACTGATTAATGGTGCTTTTCAGTATTACTACTCATGCTTGAACAAAGGTGTATTTGGATGATATTGGCTGTTTTAAAGGAGAGTTTTTAACAATTAGCTGAAAGTTTCACCCTCAGGCCATCAAATTTGAGTTTATTTCTTTATTGAAAGAGATTTTTTAAAAATTTGCATTATGCCACATTTATGCCACTCCTCTGCAGTAAATGGGTGCCGTCAGAACGAGAGTCCAAACAGCTGATAAAAACATCACAATAATTTTCAAGTAACTCATACAAATCCAGTCCATCAATGAACATCTCGTGAAGTAAAAAGCTGTTTCTAAGAAACAAATTCTTTATTAAGATGTTTTATATTAGCTGAAGTCCTCACTTGAAACCAAAATTGTTTTTCCAGTGAAAAAGTTGTCTTGCCTGAATCAGGAGATAAATATGCACCATTTACAAGCAAAAACAAAAATTTGTTCTCAAAACAGTTCTAAAAAAAAAAAAGTTAATTTAAATTTTTTTGATGAACTATTCCTTACAGAATGCTGTTTTTTGCTTTTCTCGCTCATTTAGATTTAGTCTCTGATCTTGTATCCGTGATAGACCCTGATCAGAGGTGGTCCAGAGAAGAGGATTTATACCAGAGCAAGTTGCTTCCTGAGCAAACGGACAGCGGTTACTATGAGGAGCTCATCAGGCCCAAAAAGCTCCACAATCCCATCAAAGCGTCCAAGAGCCACCGGGAGCTCCAGCGAGAGCTGATTATTACACACAAAAGGTGCAGACTGACCCAGAATTTGAGCTGAAAGCATGTTCACATTTTGAAGCATGAACAAGCTTAGTTGCAGCCTTAATTTATCACCTGACCCAATTCCTAATCTCACTTCAAACATGTGCCTGCAGAGGACTGCTGAGTTTATGTTTCCCTTGCATGTACATGTTTTGTCCAACAGATGGCAATACAGTCAAAGTTGTGAGTGCAGTTAATGTAGTTTGTATGGAGCCTCAGGCTTGGTGTTTCCCTCTTGTGGATACTTCAAAAAAAGGCCAAACGCATTTTCTTATAAATTATTGCTGGATGTGGTGTTTTTGAAGTGATGCAACTGGAATCAACCCTATTTGCTTCCTCAACTCACACAACTTATCCATCTTACTCTTTAAAGCGGAAGTAAGCTTATGGGCGAGACCTACAGTCCATTAGACGCTATAGGGAAATAACGAGAATAACAACATGAAGTAAACCATAAAACAGTTTGCACTACAAACCAGTGTGCTCATAATTGAGATACAGTACAGTAAAATAATATGGTAAGACGCATCTATTTACAATATCAAGCTGCAAAACAAGCTGTTTTGTACAGCTAAAAATAGCTGGACGCAGGTGAGACCAGAAGCCAGACCCATAAAATGTACAAATGTCTGTGCCCACTTTTACGGGAAATAAAAGGTGGATAGAGAAGGAAACTGAAATGGTTTCCCCTCTGGCTGACATCACTAAGGCTGTGAGATTAATAAAGATTAAAGATTAATAAAAACAGTAACAAATAGTAACTTGAAAAAAGGCTTAACATTTTTAATAGTTAAACTATAAGAGTTTGTGATCATTATCCATGATACAATTGAAGAGATAGCATAAGTTGAGATGTCCTTAAGGGTGAACTTGACCTTCATTGTTCACATCCTGGATTTATTTGCATTGAATGAACAATTTCTTTTATATGAGATATACAGTTGAAGTCAAAAGTTTACCACCTTGCAGAATGTTAATTATTTTACTCAAATAAGAGGGATCATTCAAAATGCATGTTATTTTTATTTAGTACTGACCTGAATCAGATATTTCACATAAAAGACATTTACATATAGTCCACAATAGAAAATAATAGTTGAATTTTTAAAAATTACCCTGCTCAAAAGTTTACATACACTTGATTCTTAATACTGTGTTGTTACATGAATGATTCACAGCTGTGTGTGTGTTTTTCTTTTTTGTGATAGTTGTTCATGAGTCGCTTGTTTGTCCTGAACAGTTCAACTGCCCACTGTTCTTTAGAAAAATCCTTCAGGTCCCACAATTTATTTGTTTTTTCAGCATTTTTATGTATTTTAACCCTTTCCAACAATGACTGTATGATTTTAAGATCCATCTTTTCGCACTGAGGACAACTGAGGGACTCATATGTAACTATTACAGAAGGTTCAAACACTCACTGATGCTTCAAAAGGAAACACAGTGCATTAAGAGCCAAGGGTGTAAACTTTTAAACAGAATGAAGATGTGTACATTTTTCTTATTTTGCCTAAATATCATATTTTTTTCAGTTAGTACTGCCTTTCAGAAGCTACAAAAGATACTTGTTTCCCAGAAGACAAAATAAATTATATTTAATCTGATCTTCAAATTCAAAAAGTCTCTTAATGCATTGTTTTTCCTTCTGGAGCATCAGTGAGTGCTTGAAACTTCTGTAATAGCTGCACATGAGTCCCTCAGTTGTCCTCAGTATGAAAAGATGGATTTGAACATCATACAGTTGTTGAAAAGGACGAACAAGGGACTCATGAACAACTATCACAAAAAAAAAAAAAAAAAACAGCAGCTGTGAATCATTCAGGTAATAACACAGTATTATGAATCAAGTGTATGTAAACTTTTAAACGGGATATAATAATTATAATTATTATTTAATTTTAATTTAATTATTTAATAATTATTTTCTCTTGTGGACTATATGTAAATGTCTTTAATG
>NC_133370.1:49453017-49493244 GCF_049309525.1 Garra rufa | reverse complement strand
TTCAAAAAATTGGAAAACAGCCTATACCCTGTAACTCAAGAAGTATTAAAGATATCGTAATGCCCTTTTAGATATTGGGTCTTAATAAAACTTTTTGGCATCTTTATTTCCTTGTATGTCTTGATATAATTATATAATCTTATGAATGGAATGTAGAGAGCAAGGTAATGTGCCTCAACTTGACCATTTCAGTCCACTTTTAGCATGTAGACAGCTATGTTTTATGCAATTGTTTTTTAATAGAGAGAAACAAGATACAATTCTAATTTCAACATTATTTTTTCTTCAGACATTGCTCTTTAAATAAAACAAGTATCGGCTGAATACAAAGTCACAAACATTCGGTTTTCGACCACTGAAAATGGGTAACATTCAACAATCTGGATAACGGAGCCTTATTGAGATCCTCATATCCCTGGGACTAAATGATGTAGTGCCTTGAAAATTAAGATTCTGAAAAAAAAGTTTATTGACAACTAGAATCTAAAATCATGTTGTGATGTCTTTAAAATTTATTTAGTTAAAGGCTTGCAAACTTTGGAAAAAGAATATTTATGGCACTTAGACATGTTCAATGCAGTTGTCTTGACATCTCTAGTTTCCTTTAAAGACATTTCTCTTTTTTGTTGTTGTTTTTTCAAACTGACCCACATTTGGTTTTTGACCACTGAAAATGTGTACATTTTAATGATTTACTCCTGAAGCCATATTGAAATTCCAATATCTCTGGAACTGAATCATAAAGGGCCTTAAAAATAAAGACACCAAATGGCAAGTTTGTTAAGACCCAATATCTAAAAGAGCATTAGGATATCTTTATACTTCTTGAAGTTACAGACATGCAAACTTGGAGAAAAACTTAAAGTGCTGTTTCCCCATTTTTGAATGGTCACCATTGGCACATAATGCAACAAAGATTGCAAAAGGCAACAGAGTTTACAAATAGAGCTACCAATCTCTGTGTAAAAATAACATTATGATGCTGTCATCTTTCTAAAGTTATTTTTACCCCCTTGTAATTTTGCTATGAATCTAAAGTGAAAATTGTCATTTTGACCCCCTTCCACAAAATAGTTGATTACTCAGTAAATATTCATCCATGGCAGTTAATATTTTGGCTTTCATCACTATACATGTCTATCTTTAATCAGAAAAAAAAATAGCAAAATTAAAAAGTTTTTGAAATTTGGTTGATTTGACAGAATGACCCCTGTCTAATGGCTTAGTATTGCATTACATATTAGACTTTTAATATAGTCACTGTAATTGAAGACTGGATGTGTTTAGTTGATTCCCACTAATATGCGCAATTTTTAATAAAAAATATTTTTATGATAAGGACTAACACACAAGAATTCCCTTACTTGGAATACGTTTTGACAGTTTGTTTTGTTCTCACAGATTTGGTGGAAGAAGAAAATAACAAACTGAATGATGTTGAAGAGGAGCTCTGTTACAACCAGAATTCCTCTGATTTCAATCCCACACAAGAAGCTTTTAGTCGCTCACAGAGCGATGAGCATTTGAACCAAGAAAGAACCAAAAGAAAACGAGCCAAACGTTCATTCACCTGCTCAGAGTGTGGAATTAGTTTCACACAGAAACGCTGCCTGACGAAGCACCTGAGAGGACACACCGGAGAGAAGCCGTTCACGTGTGTGGAGTGTGGAAAGAGTTTCACGCGTAAAGAAAGGCTTAATGCACACATGAGAATCCACAGCGGAGAGAAGCCGTTCACATGTCCTCAGTGCGGAAAGGCTTTCAGAGAGAAAAAAATCCTTCAGACTCACATTAGAGTTCACACCGGAGAGAAACCCTTCACCTGCCCTCAATGCGGAAAGAGTTTCAGACAAAAAACAAACCTGAACGCTCACATGTGGAATCACAACGGAGAAAACTCCTTTGCGTGTCACCGCTGCGGAAAGACATTCACATGCAAAGGAAACCTCAACATGCATGTCATATTAATTCACAGTGGAGAGAAACCCTTCACGTGTCTTCAATGCGGACGGAGCTTCAAGCAGAAAAGCAACCTGAAGATGCACATGAGCATTCACACTCGAGAGACGGAGTTCATCTGCTGTCAGTGTGGAGATACTTTCAAATGCAAAGCCAGCTTTAAGTTGCACATGCACATTCACTCCAGCGAGAAGCCTTTCAAGTGCGTTCAGTGCGGGAAGAGTTTCATAATGAGTAGTCATCTCCAGAGTCACAAAAGGATTCATACGGGCGAGAAACCTTTCACCTGCCCTCAATGTGGGAAGAGTTTCAGAGAGAAAGGCCACCTGAAGACTCACATACGAACTCACACCGGAGAGAAGCCCTTCACGTGCCATCAGTGCGGAAACAGCTTCCCACGCAGAGCGAGTCTCACTATACACATGCGCATTCACACGGGAGAGAAGCCTTACGCGTGCGACAAATGCGGGAGGCGCTTCACACAGGCTAGCAATCTCAAAATTCATCTGCTCTCTCACACTGGAGGAAAATCACTGAGCTGTGATCAGTGCGGAACTAGTTGCACGTCACCGACGGCCCTGAGAATCCACTTGAAAACTCACGCCAATGGGAAGCCTCACGTCTGCTCTGTTTGCGGAAAGAGGTTCACGTATTCACGCAGTTTTAAAGAGCACCAGAAAATACACCACATGCACGTGGAAGCTCAAGAGTTGAGTGAAACTGCAGTGCATTGCCTTCAGTGATGAACAAACTGTTCTATAAGGGATGGAAAGACGTTTAGACTTTGTCAACAAAAGGTGAAGTCTTAAAGATCTAAGATATCTTTGTTTCTTCAGTTGAACAGTAAAGAAGATTTTTAGCTGAGCTCATTCGTCTTTTTAAATGTGCCATTGAATGCATTGAAACAATATTTTAAATTGTTCTCTGACATCTACATAGAAGGTATATGGCATGGGAAAGAGCAGAAATTCTCCAGAAACGGTTTTACAGCTGCATTTACATCCCTAGGATTTGTCCCTAGAATGAAACGCTCTGTTATTGCCTTATTTGGAAGCTTCATGAATAATAATGAGGAGCTCTGCTCTGATTGGCTGTCTCACACAGCTGTAAGGAAACACATGGAGGAAATATATATTTAATTATGGCCGCTTTATTTATTTAACTCTAGCCGCTTTTACTATGTGTTTTGTTGATTCTGCTGACATTTCACTCTCTCTACTGTGATGCATGTGCTCTGTGTAACATTATACTGCAGCGAAGTAGCATAAAGTAAGAAGGACTTACCACACAAGTTTCAATGCTTTAGTGATGCTCAGGATCTGTAAATCATTTGCCATCATCAGTGCACTCATCTCTCCTTACTCTTTTTATATGGTAAGTGAAATCTTATGTACTGCAATGTAACAGGCTACCGCTAGCATTAAGCTAACCACGTCCCTTCAGTAGCTATTTTCTGATGTACAGACGTTACTGATGATTGGGTGATGCAAATGTTGGGGGCGTAACTATTAACGATCGGGACTGTTGCGTAACAGTCGGTGCTATGTTGGAATTGACTTAATTTTCAGTGGTCTTTTGCAAACAGCAGATTTATATAAGGAGGAGGAAACGATGGTGTTTGAGACTCATGATATGTCATGTCCATGTACTGAACTGTTATTATTCAACTATGCCAAGGTTAACACAGATTTCCATTCTATGGCACCTTTAAGTGAAAATAAAAATAAAAAATACAGCACCTGTGCAGGAAACTGGGTCCCTGGAAGCGTGGTTGAAGATCTTTGAATTATTTAAAAAATATTAGTCATAAAATAAGGTCATTTTGTTCATGCCAATATTGGTGTTTTTTAAATATGTGTATAAGGCAGGAATTGGGCCGTTTATGTCTAAATAGGTGTAATAATAAATTAAATATAAAATAGTTGACTAGCAGTGACCGTTTTCCACAAAAATCTGCATCACTGTTTTGATAGTTCACCCAACAATGAAAATGATGCCTTCATTCACTTTTCATTACACTTTACATTTGTTATGTTCCTCCTAAGATAATATGTACCACGAAAGTTCTGTAAAGACCATTGTTTAGTTAGTAAATAATTGTCTTTACAGAATATTTTTAGTATACATTATGTTGAAAGAGACCCAGTAAAGTTTCTGAATTTCGGTTGATTTGACCCTTGTTTTTCTGTTTTTATTATTGGTATAGTTTTGCTTCAAAATCATAGGTGATTGAACAGTGCTGACATTCAGAAATATTAAAGTCTTGGTGTAGTGTACACATCACAGCATACATATTTATATAATTTCATGAATGTTTTAGGGCTAAATTTGATTAGAAATCTGGGCCCATATTCACAAAAAATCTTAAGGCTAACAGTAGCTCATAACTTGATGATTTAGGAGAAAAATTAAAAAAATAATGGCCGTGTCAATCCTAAATTTAGGACTCCTACATTTTTGCTCTAAGAGTATTTCACAAAGCATTTTAGTGCTAAAACTAGCTCCTAAATCTGTGAAACATTAGTAGTGAAAAGTCACTAAAACCAAATCCCAAACTAGGCACATCCTCTCTGCTGAAAAAGAAAAACAATCATCACAGAAATTCTAATTGTTTCCACTACAAATACCATTACAAATATTACAAACCATCAACTTTTAACCATTAAAATCATTAATAAATGATTTCCTGTACTGTTTTTGGGGACATAATCCATTGGGATTTAGTGGATTTAACAAGCCACCAATAGAAGGTGACCAATTATCAGTAAAGATTAACAGGCACCATCACAGTTACCATTGAAGCCAATCCAATTTCTATTTTAGCCAGTAAAAACATGAAAAAATTGGAATTGTTTTCAGTTGTTAGCAGGGTTAAAATGGCTGTTGCTGGCTATCTGCCTCGGAACGTAAACATTTTAGGAACATGTTGCATTTATTGGCACACATATGTTTTCCCACGCATCTTTTTTGGTTTTGGAGGTTAATTATACTCCAAATTTTCCTTTTGATTATATCCTTGTTTTCATGTACAGGTTGGGTAAGAAGTTCTTGAGTCCAGTTCGGTTTTCTTGTCTTACTTTCAGCCATGATTATTCTAGTCGGTCAATTAAAATGTTGTTTATATGCACATCTGCTAATTGTTTACGAGAAGCACACATGACAGTTAGCTGAACACATACTTGTTTAATTAGTAACACTAATTGTCATTATTGGCAACATCTTTATTTTTAAACCTTTATTTGAATATGGCAACATTTTATGAATAAATCTCTGACAGATACCCCTCCCCTATCAGCCAATCACATTGTGCATAGCTAATGAGTATGCTGACATCATCCATAGCAATGAGCTCAACCCCGCCCCTTACTCTCAGCTCAAGACTTCTCGCGATTCCTTAGTAATAGTTTGTCTGAGCAGCTTTGTGAATAGGTTTTAAGAGAAAACTCTTAGTGCCAAGATAAAATGTTTTGTGAATATGGGACCACACCTTTCGAGCCAAATAAGAAGTTCAGGTAATGCGGACTCCAATATTGTGCAACAGCCCAGTAGACGGTGGCATTCAGTCGGTTTGTGAACCGCCAACAAACCAAAGAAGAACAACACACGATTCTAAATTATACAGAGCATCTGACATTACCAAACCTAATGAACATACTTTAAAGTCTAGACAGCTGTGTGTGCACCTGAACTGCGCTAAACAAATATGCGACCTGGGATTCAATGCAATAATTGCGTATGTTCTCATTGTTTGCAAACAAGCAGGAGTCACTCCAAATGACACTCCAGATCGTTTCTGTCTAGTGTAGAAAATACTTTTTCTAAATGCTTTTAAATTTGTGTTTTGGTTGTTCTTATGAGAAGACGAAATGTTCTGTGCTTATGAAAAGACAAAGTGTACACTATGTAACAGAATCTGTTTAGTAAAATGTGTGTGTAGTTGCGAACTCTCTACATTAATGTCATTTCTGAGAAACCTCTGTTTACAGGCACGTAGGAGAAAAGAAGCCCTGCAAAAGTAGTAGCAATTTGAAGGTCACTTTAGACTAGACTTTTGGTCACTCTAAGAAGAAGAATGGGATGGGGCTGTATTTTCTTTTTTGTGCAGGAGCGGTTGGCGATAACAGGCCCTGATTGGAGGAGAATGGTCGAACAATATCAGGAGGAGAGACCTGCAGATCAAGAATATAAATACTTGCATTTAGTTTTGTGAGACATTCCTGGACTGCCCAGAATGTCAGATTTAATATGCAACTTCCAACACTAGTTAGTCCATCTTTTTGAAGCTCAGACATACTGCCATAATAATGGAGATCATTAAAGTGGAAAGTGAAGATATGAGTTATTCAGAGCCATGCGGAGTGAAAGATGAAGATACAGAGAAACCTAGAGGTTGGTGATCGTTCTTCATTTGTTTATTAACTATTGTTTATTTCCAGCTGTTTCACGGGATGTTTTAAATAGATATACTTTTAAAAGGACTACACTGCAAAAAAAATGCGTTTCTTACTTAGAATTTTTGTCTTGTTTCAAGCCAAAATATCAAAAAACTCTTAACCCTCATGTGGTGTTCATGTCATTTTTGACTGGAGAAGATTTTCTTTTTCCTGAAAATACTAGTTAATGTTATCGCATTGAACTGAAACTTAGTGACTTTGTTCACAGAGACTATAACAATTTGTCCACATTTTTTATTTATTTATTTTTTACTTTTTTGTGTTGTTTTTTTCACCTTGTTACACCTACGGTGTTCCCGGTCAAAAATGACAGGCCAACACAAAATAGCTTATAAATCCCTCGTTATGCTATATTATCCCCAAAAATTGGATTCAATCTTTTTATCAACTTGTTTTCTTTCAATTAGGACTGGTTTTGTATTCAATTTTCAAACAGTTTAATTGTAGGAGTCGTTTATCCGAGCTTATGCACCTCAGTTTTTGAGTGAAAAAAAACATTATTTGTTAATAATTTTGGCAATATTGAGAAAAATATGAAAATAAATTGCACTGTTGATCACACTAGTCTACTTTAATGTTTAACCAGGAAATTTCTTTTGAAATGCTTTTATTTTGTACAAAATGACACAGAGTCACACTTGTGGTGTTCCCGGTCAAAAATGACGAGCCTACACAAAATATCTTATAAATCACTTGTTATGCTATATTATCACCAAAAATTGGATTCAATCTTTTTATCAACTTGTTTTCTTTTAATTAGGACTGGTTTTGTATTTCATTTTCAAACGGTTTAATTGTAGGAGTCATTTATCCGAGCTCCTGGTCATTGAAAGTGAATGGGGGAGACTGAAAATTAGAGAAAAATTTAGTTGTCAGGAGCATGTTTATCATGGTCACATATGTATATGTGTGCTTGCAGACATAGAGCCATTGGACATGTGCATGCATGGATACATGTATGCCACACGCACGCACGCACGCACGCACACACACAAACTATTTTCTGAAAGAAACATTCTTTTTCACAGTGATAAATTTTTTTAATCTAATATCCATTCATCAATCTGACATTACCACATTCGAACACACACTCACACACCTAAACTCACACTCACGCACAAACTGTCTGTGACTGCAGTGACCCTGCTTCAAAAGAATCTCTCTTTCATGTTCTTGTTTCATCACACCTTCCAGACAAAATATTATGACATTTTGTTTTGGAACTGTGATGTTCTCATTTTTTTACTTAAAAAACTAGATGCCTACTCTCAGATAAATGAGGCCCACAATTAATTAGATGCAAATAGAAATATAAAACCAGTCCTAATTGACAGAAAACAAGTTGACAAAAAGATTGAATCCAAGATTGGGTGAAAATGTGGTTAAATGAGTAATTTATAAGCTATTTTTTATAGGCCTGTCATTTTTGACCGGGAACACCACAAGTGTGACTGTGCCATTTTTTACAAAATAAAAGTTTTTCAAAACAAACTTCCTGGTGAACCATTAAAGTAGACTAGTGTGATCAACAGAACCACTATTTGTTCATATTTTTTAATATTTCCAAAATTATTCAAAAATAATGATTTTTTTACTTAAAAAATTAGATGCCTACTCTCAGATAAATGAGGCCCACAATTAATTAGATGCAAATAGAAATATAAAACCAGTCCTAATTGACAGAAAACAATTTGACAAAAAGATTGAATCCAAGATTTGGTGAAAATGTGGTTAAATGAGTGATTTATAAGCTATTTTTTATAGGCCTGTCATTTTTGACCGGGAACACCATAGGTGTAATAGGATTTTGAACACCACATGAGGGTTAAATCAAGAAGGATTTTCTAGACTAATAAAAACTGTAAAGTTTTCAGAAAAAAATACTCGAAAGTTAAGTGCTTGAAACAAGCAACATAATCTGACAATGGGGTAAGAAAATAATCTTGTTTTCTGTTTGAAATGAGATTATTTTTCTTACCCCATTGGCAGATTGTGTTGCTTGTTCCTTTAATGCATCAACAAATTTCCTGGGATGATGCCAAATGATGTCTGAAGCTGTATCTTCTATCTATCAGAGCTTTGACGCATTGACCCCAAACTTTGAATGTGCTGTTATCACCTCACACTGACAATGCCACATCAGTTTGGTAACAGCGCCACCTGTGGGTCAAAAGTGATAAAGAATTAAATCATTATACTAGTGCTTGTATTTGACTAAAACCATCTTAAAATGGCATCAGTTACTCATTGCTGGAGTTGGTCTTATCCTTGCTGCCTTGCTTCTGTTGTGCTTGGCCCTGAGAATTGCAGCTTGAAGTTATATTTTTACTTGATTTATTCAAGAAATGGTTCATAATTCAGTGAGTAAAGTTTATAAACAAAGTACAGATTGCATCATCACAAAAACAAATAATCAGATTTACAAAAATACATTCTTGCATTCACAGACAAGACGAGACAAGTGCTCAAACCTACACAAGTGTTTTACTGTAGAGCTGTTTGACTTGTTTCAGTAATTTGTTCTGTAAATTTTGATCTTTAATATATAACACAAATACAGCCATTGGCAGTAAGAATATAGGTCACTTTGTGGATTGCTTCCATTGTCTTCATTTGTAAGTCACTTTGGATAAAAGCATCTGCTAAATGATTAAATCTAAATGTTGACTGTTTTGTTCTCACAGATTTGGTGGAAGAAGAAAATAAACTGAATTGCATTGAAAAGGAGACCGGTTACTATCAGAATTTCTCTGATTTCAGTCCTGCAGAAAAATATTTTAGTTGCTCACAGAGTGGTGACCATTTGAAGCAAGAAAAGACCAAAGGAAAACAAGCCAAACGTTCATTCACCTGCTCAGAGTGTGGAAGGAGTTTCACACAAAAACACTGCCTGACGAAGCACCAGAGAGTTCACACCGGAGAGAAGCCGTTCACGTGTGTGGAGTGTGGAAGGAGTTTCACACGTAAAGACAGTCTTAATATGCACATGAAAATCCACAGCGGAGAGAAACCGTTTACCTGTCCTCAGTGTGGAAAGACTTTCAAAGAGAAAAAAATCTTTCAGACTCACATTAGAGTTCACACCGGAGAGAAACCCTTCACCTGCCCTCAATGCGGAAAGAGTTTCAGACAAAAAACAAACCTGAACGCTCACATGTGGATTCACAATGGAGAAAAGCCCTTCGCGTGTCATCTGTGCGGAAAGACATTCACATCTAAAGGAAACCTTAATATGCACATGCGAATTCACACCGGAGAGAAGCCGTTCACATGCCATCAATGTGGACTGAGTTTCACAGAGAAAAACATCCTTGAGAATCACATACGAATTCACACCGGAGAGAAACCCTTCACGTGTCTTCAGTGCAGAAAGGCCTTCACGAGGAAAGGCAACCTGAAGATGCACATGAGGATTCACACTCGAGAAACACTGTTCATCTGTCATCACTGTGGAAATACTTTCAAATGTAAAGCGAGTTTGAAGTCGCACATGCAGATCCACTCCAGCGAGAAGCCTTTTACGTGCATTCAGTGCGGGAAGAGTTTTTCTCAGAAAGCACAGCTTAAGATTCACAGCGTAGTTCACACTGGAGAAAGGCCTTTCTTGTGTCAGCACTGCGGGAAGAGCTTCAAACGGAGAGCCAACTTGAACGTTCACATGCGGGTTCACACCGGAGAGAAGCCTTACATGTGCCATCAGTGTGGAAGGAGGTTCTCGCAGGTCGTCGGCCTCAAAACCCATCCGTGTTTGGGATCGCCGTCGATCCTGAAAGTGAAAGCTCACGTTTGCTCTGAGTGCGGTAAAGCCTTCACTAGAGCCGCTCATCTGACAATGCACCAGAGAATCCACTCTGGAGAAAAACCCTACAAGTGTTCATTCTGCGTGAAGAGCTTAGCGGAGCCTGGAAACCTGAAAAAACACGAGCGGATTCACACCGCAGAGAAGACTTATCCCTGCGCTTCATGTGGGAGGACTTGCAGGTCATTAAGAAATCTAGAGATTCATAGAAAAACACTCTGCTCTCTGGCCATGTAAATGCTACCGAAGGCAAAGAGAATTCTTTCCAAAGGACAGATTGATGGGCAGAAACAAAGTAAACCTAGGGTGTAATGTTAAAGGGATAGTTAAAAAAATGAAGATTTTTTAACTCAAACCATTTATTGCAGTCTGGTAGTGATTTAATGGCAGTGGATGGGCACCAAACCGTTGAAAGTAAAAAAAAAACATGCACAGACAAATCCAAATTACACCCTGCGGCTCGTGACGATACACTGATGTCAACCTGCTCTTGTATAGTAGATGCACGCTCTCCTTTGACTTTGCATTGTTGGAAGCTGACTACTTGTCATTTCTGACTAATAACAAAAAAACAGAACAATGTCTAAAAGCTTCTATGTGACAAGGTGTACATTTAAAAAAGCTAAAAAACTCAGAACTACATTTTTATAAGCTGTCGACACAAAAAAAACTAGCGTTTAAGGATGCAAATAGTTGTAGATGTCAGGATATTTCACGTTTGGCTGTTCAGTTGGATCATTTTTTTCCAACAAAAGGAAGGTAAGAAAAGGAGCACGGACATAAACCAATGACATGTAGTTTCTCCTCCTCTCAGGGTGGTGAAATAATCCTTTGACATGGTTTTTAACTTAAAAATAATAAAAGTTTACTGTCACCATTAAATTTCCCTCTGGCGGACATAGTTCTCAGAGTAATATGACACATTGCGCTCTACTTTTGTGTCCTCGAATGCTCGTTTTCTTTAGGTCGACAGCTTATAAAAACATACTTCTGTGTTTTTTAACTTGTTTACTGTACACCTCGTCACACAGCAGCTTTCAGACATTGTTCTGATTCTTGTTATAAGTCAGAAATGACACGGAGGCAGCTCCTTGTTTTCAGATTATGACGCGTATCTAAACCTAGAGGTACTTCTTCTAAATTCAGTCTTAAATTAAATCAACCAGGAGGCAGGTTTAACTTCAGATTATTGTTGTGTTTCCAGTTTTTATATATCAAAATGATTGGCACTCTTTGCAGATTTGAACAAAGAAGCCTGTGAAAATAAATCTGCACTGTTAATCATTTTGACCTTTTATTAAAAAATAAATAAAAATCACAAAACCCTAATCTTTCACTGAAGTAAAATGGAAGGGATGGGAAATATCATAATGACAGAATTGTTAATGGCACCCTTTTATTCAATACTTTTTGCATCCTCCATTTGTCAATTTAACAGCTACACCTGACAAGAAATCAGAGACCACTTCTGCAAACAGAATTTCTTCAGATTCTTTAGATTTCCAGATCCATGATAAACTCTTTCCTCTTCAGTTTTCTATAGGGTTCAGGTCAGGGAACTGGGATTTGTGTTGATTTTGATGGTCCTTTTGATGACTTTCTGACCCCAAGACTCAACTAATCTCTATCTGTGATCCCTGGGGAGTCTTTGGCCACTTAAAAGTATCTTCCTCACATTGCATTAAGACAATATAGACACTTTACTGCAGGCAGATTTGTAACATGGAACTCCTTAATTATGGTCCTAATGATAGAAATGTAAATGTTCAATGCTGTAGCTCTTGTCTTACTGTGATGTATGTATTTATTTATGGACTTTCTAATTTGTGCTATTTTCTTGACTTCATACTTTGCGAAATAATTGCCAAATGCAGATGTGCAAAGCTTGTCACATCAGACCCAAAAAGACTTGAGGCTGTAAAGGTGCTTCAACTCTAAGTTAAGGGTATGAATACTTATGCAATGTACTTATGTCAGTGTTTTATTGTTAATAGGCTAAATTAGTAAAATTTGCAAATCTGGTTTTTGCTTTGTCATTATGGGTGTATGGAGTGTAAATTGATGTGGGGGAAAACTAATTTAAAGCAGTTTAACATAATGCTGCAACAAAACAAAACGTGAAAAAAAATGAAGGGGTATGAATACTTTTGCAAGGCGCTGTATATTAATGACCAAGATAGGAGCACTTGTTTGTGGAGGGCAGGTAATCTATATTATAATTACACATCAAAACAAAACTAAGACCACCAATTTTTGAAAAAACATAATTCGGAATAAAATTCCAGACAGAAGTGGGTTTTTTAAGTGATGCTTAATCCAGTTAATCTTAAAGGTTTGGTTCACAGTAGGGAAATCTAAGAAATTAAGGCCACCGTTCTCATATGTGACCCTGGAGCACAAAACCAGTCTTAAGTCGCTGGGGTATATTTGTAGCAATAGCCAAAAATACATTGCATGGGTCAAAATTATTGATTTTTCTTTTATGTCAAAAATCATTAGGAAATTATGTAAAGATCATGTTCCATGAAGATTTTTTGTAAAATTCCTACTGTAAATGTATCAAAATGTAATTTTTGATCAGTAATATGCATTGTTAAGAACCTAATTTGGACAACTTTAAAGGTGATTTTCTCAGGATTTAGATTTTTTTGCATCCTCAGATTCCAGATTTTCAAATAGATGTATTTCGGCCAAATATTGTCCTATCCTAACAAACCATACATCCATAGAAAGCTTATTTGCTGAGCTTTCATATTACATATACATCTAAGATTTGTAAAATTTAACCTTATGACTGGTTTTGTGGTCCAGGGTCACATATGTATTCATAATTTCAGTTTTTTTAACAGGGTGTGTTCGATTTTTCCATAGGAAATCAAATAGCATTTTCTCAATATTTCTAGTTATTCAGATACAAAGATAAGGAGGCATATGTCAGTGGCTAAACCTTCAGGGAGAGACCTCTTTGAAGCCAAAAGATGATTTTTTGAGTTGAGTTTTATCAGTTATGGTGTTAAAATTCAAAGAACATCTTTTCAGCTGCTCTTTAACAAAAAGGATGCCCAAGTATGTAGAAATTAACAATAGTTATTCCGCTATCTGAAACAACGCGAGACAGAATTGCGTTTACATCACGTGACGATTGATCACATGATTCAGTCACTATCGCGGAGACTGACAGGGAGGAGTTTACTCCAAAACCATATCAATCTAACGAGGTTTTTAAATATTATACGAGGGTTTCCGCGCGGATTTTTGGTTTGCTTATTTATGCAATAAACATCCTTGCAACTGCATTGCATTGGAGTAAGTTATGAGGAAAACTGCTGCAGCTCTAGCAACTCTGCGTAAGTAGCAGACTTAAGCACTGATCTGATGATACTCTGACACCAGAGAAACAACACTGACAGCATCACACAGATCTGACTTTACCTGAGTAAACAACACTAGATTTACTGCTGGAAATAACTGGGTTCTCTAACAATATAGCTGCATCGGCGGAGATCCAAGGCTTTCAGACTCATTTTGATAGAAATAAACTCAGAAAGAATAAAACAACTCTCAGACAAACCAATATGCCCAGTTACATCAAAAGAATAATCATTATAAAACAATAGTTATAAAAATGTCCAAATGATAGATGGTCAGTTTAAGATAAATGGCTGTTTTAGAACCAATATTTTTAAATTTATGTCTATTTTTATATATAATATTTTTGTTGTATATATATATTGTATCTGTGTCTTGTAAAGTATGCTATTTAGTGTAAAGGTAAAAAAGCAAATAATTGTGAAAGAATATAAACATAAATAGCTAAGACTGATTCCCCATATTCACATTAAAATAATATAAATAACTGTATGCATGTGTTTTTTCCTTAGGTCTCAGCACCAAAGTGATCACAATTTACAGTAAATGCTAAATACTTCTACAATCTGGTCAACCGAGAGAAAAAAAAACAGATCTTCATAGCATAATATTGTACAGGTGGAGTTTATTAAAGAGGAGAGTGAAGACATGAGTGATTCAGAACCATCCCAGATAAACAACGAAGATGAAAACGAGGATCAAAGAGGTTTGTGTGCGAAATACATAATTGAACACTGATATATGTATTTAAAAAAATGTATATATGTGACCCTGGACCACAAAACCAGTCATAAGGTAAAATTTTACAAAACTGAGATTTATACATCATATGAAAGCTAAATAAATAAGCTTTCTATTGATGCATAGTTTGTTAGGATAGAACAATATTTGACCGAGATACATCTATTTGAAAATCTGGAATCCGAGGGTGCAAAAAAATCAAAATACTGAGAAAATCACCTTTAAAGTTGTCCAAATTAGGTTCTTAACAATGCATTTTACAAATCAAAAATTACATTTTGATAGGTTTACAGTAGGAATTTTACAAAAAATCATCATGGAACATGATCTTTACTTAATTTCCTAATGATTTTTGGCATAAAAGAAAAATCAATAATTTTGACCCATACAATGTATTTTTGGCTATTGCTACAAATATACCCCAGCGACTTAAGACTGGTTTTGTGGTCCAGGGTCACATATATTTATATATATATATATAAACATATTTAAAAAAAACATTTATGCAAATATACACCAAAAGTAGGATTCAATTCTGATGCTTGTGATTTAAATCAATGAGATCTTTATAACAGTACAGCAGATAACATAAAACTGACATTAAATGATGTAAATATCAGTGGTCGCTCTATATCTCCAATGACCCTGGAGCACAAAACCAGTCTTAAGTAGCACAGGTTTGTAGCAATAGCCAAAAATACATTGTATGGGTCAAAATTATCGAATTATCGATATTAAGTAAAGATCATGTTCCGTGAAGATATTTCGTAATTTTCTACCATAAATATATAAAAACTTGATTTTTGATTAGTAATATGCATTGCTAAGAGCTTCATTTGGACAGCTTTTAAGGCAATTTTCTCAATATTTAGATTTTTTTGCACTCTCAGATTCCAGGTTTTTAAATAGTTGTATCTCAGACAAACATTGTCATATTTTAACAAACAATATATCAATGGAAAGCTTATTTACTCAGCTTTCAGATGCCAGAATCTCAATTTTGACAAATTTACACTTATGACTGGTTTTGTGGTCCTGGGTCACATATTTGAACTCTTTCCAACAATGACTGTATGATTTAGAGATGCATCATTTCACACTGAGGACAACTGAGAGACTCATATGCAACTATTACAAAAGGTTCAAACACTCACTGATACTCCAGAAGGAAAAACCATGCATTAAGAGCCGGGGGTGAAAACTTTTGAACAGAATGAAGACGTGTAAATTGTTCTTATTTTGCATAAATATCATATTTTTAATGTAGTAATGCCCTTCAGAAGATACTTGTTTTGCAAAAGACAAAATAAGTTACATTTACCCTGATCTTCCAATTAAAAAAGTTTTCACCCCCGGCTCTTAATGCATGGTTTTTCCTTTTGGAGTATCAGTGAGTGTTTGAACCTTCTGTAATAGTTGCATATGAGTCCCTCAGTTGTCCTCAGTGTGAAAAGATGGATCTCAAAATCATACAGTCATTGTTGGAAAGAGTTCAAATACACAAAAATGCTGGAAAACCAAAGAATTTTTCTGAAGAACAGCAGACAGTTTAACCGTTCAGGAGAAACAAGCGACTCATGAACAACTATCACTAAACAAAAAACACAGCTGTGGATCATTCAGAGAACAACACAGTATTAAGAATCAAGAACAGGGTCATTTTTATAAATTTAACTATTATTTTCTCTTGTGGACTATATGTAAACATCTTTTATGTGAAATATTCAGGTCAGTACTAAATAAACAACAACATGCATTTTGTATGATCCCTCTTATTTAGCTAAAATAATTAAGATTTTGCAGATTCTGAAAGGTTTGACCTCAACTGTACTTTCACCTCAGATGCATCCCTCTTAAACTAAACATTAACCATTTAATGTGTTCATTTCAGACCCGCTTGAGGAACCAGAGGAAAGTCAAGAGCTGAATGAAGCGGCGAGGAACCGTGAGTCAGATCATCAGTATGAGAAAGCTCAGCATTTCACAGCTGGAGAAGAATCAATAAGCTCATCACAGAACATCAGCCAAGAAGAAACTAAAGGAAGCGAAGCCCGTCCGTTCACGTGTCTTCAGTGCGGGAAGACCTTCAAACGGGCCACGGATGTCAAAGGTCACCTGCGCTATCACTCCGGCGAGAGGCCGTTCACCTGCGACCAATGCGGGAAGAAATTCATCCTAGCCTCGCATTTAAAAACACATTTATCGATCCATTCCAACGAGAAGCCTTTTTTGTGCTCTACCTGTGGCAAGAGTTTTTCACGCCTCTGCACTTTCAAAGATCACGAGAACATCCACACCGGCGTCAGAGCTCACGTCTGCTCCGAGTGCGGGAACGCCTTCATCACGGCCAACGCGCTGAAGATGCACCAGCGAGTTCACACCGGAGAAAAACCCTACAAGTGCTCGCACTGCGGCAGGAGCTTCAGTCACTCCGGAGCGCTGAAGAGACACGAACGCGTTCACACCGGAGAAAGACCGTACCACTGCCCTCTCTGCGGGAGGAGGTTCACACAGTCCAGCAATCTGCTGACTCACGTCAAAAGACATTGCCCCAAATCACGGTGATCAAAGTGCAGATGTGAATACACGAGGAAATACAGAAAAACTGCAGATATGCTGTTAGTGATGCATTCACCTGTACAACAGCCAATGCTCACTTTGTTTTTATATTTCTGTTTACATGCTCTTAAATATGCAGATTAAAGTGATGAATTAACCTGAGTATGCCTGATTAATTAAACATCAGTTTTTATAGAAACGCTGTTTTTTCATGCACCTGTCAAGTTTGAGATTTTGGGCTTTTTGCAGTTTCATAAAGTGTTTTTTCAGACTGGTGGAAAGAAAACCTCTAACAGACACTGTTAAGTCCTTCTTTTATAGCACTTTATCTATTTGTGTCAGTGGATTTCAATTACAATCCATATTTTTAAAGGCCAGGAGTTTATTCTCCGACACTGAGCCATAAATCTCCACACACCACACTTTACATTTTTATTCTTGTCTACACTACCGTTCAAAAGTTTGGGGTCAGTAAGACTTGTAATAGTCTTTAAAGAAGTCTCTTCTGCTCATCAAATCATTTATTTGATTAAAAATACAGAAAAAAACTGTAATATTGCAAAATGTTTTTACTATGTAAAATAATGTTTTTTATTTTAACATACTTTAAAATAGAATTTATTCCTGTGATGAAAAGCTGAATTTTTATCAGCTGTTACTGCAGTCTATAGGGTCACATGATCCTTCAGAAATCATTCTAATATGCTGATTTATTATTAGAATGATCAATGTTGGAGAATATCAAGGATACTTTCATGAATAACAAGTTTAAAAAGTGCAGTGTTTATTCAAAATATATTATTTTATAACAATGTAACTTATTTATTGTTAACTTTTAATAAACTTTTAATTATTAACTTTATAAATCCTTGGTGAATAAAAGTATTAATTTCTTAAAAGAAAAAAAAAAGAAACAAAAATGTACTGACCCCAAACTTTTACAGAGGGATTTGTTCATATATAATTTGCTTGATTTTATACATTTTATTCTCCTAAAAACTATCAAAAATATAGTTTTTATTTTATTTTCTATTTTTACAAAATGAGATACCAAAAAATTTGACTCTATGTCCAAAAAATAAACATTTGCATATTTAAACTTAACATTTTAAAACTTGTAATAGAAAAAATGTTTGCAATTATCAATGTAATCAATCAACTGAGTAAGTAAAGTGATAACTATTAGTTAATCTCGCCTTAGTCAAACATTAGTGCAATGGCTCTTTGCCTCATTAGACATTAAATAGCAATGCTATTAGTAGATTAATTGTAGTTACACAATCCATTGCATTACACATTTTATATAATATAATCAGACTACTTCAAGATTACTTTTATATTACTTCTGACCTTATTTAACACATTGGTTGTACAATATTGATATAAAAATGCAAAGGTTGATAAAATACATTCCATTTATTGTTATTAACAACATTAAGTGCATTAAACATTACATTACCTCCTCCTGGGGTTTGTAACATAATCTAGGATACTCATTTTAGATCATGTATTCTGACTACTTTTAGATGACTTTTTTATAACTTGTTTCAAACATACCATACTTACATATAAAGGCAAAAAAGGAAATATATTCAATTTTTCCATATCAACATCATAAAATGCATTAAACAATACATTAGATCAAAGTTTCCCAAACTGGGCTTTATATAAGAATTGCAGTGGGTTTGTGAGTTCATAAAAAGCTAATCATTAATTAATTCCTAAAAACTATTCAACACTTGAACACAGAAAAATTATATATTTAATTTGATTACGTGCGTGTCAATGTGACCATTAATTGACATCAGAGAATTGTGAACATACAAATGCGTTGTTAAATTATTAAAGAGATATTTCAAGGAAATATTTCGTTGGCTGACAAAAATATTTGGAACTCCTGCATTGGATGAACAAACATTAATACATATTTTTTTCCCCACAAAACTTTCACATTGATGCAATGTGTGAACAAAGCATTAGGAATCGTTTTGAATATGTGAATAGCAGATCAGGTTTCGTGTTAAATATTCTGTTTTCAGAACATATAAAGCATAATTTACAAGAATTAACAAAACCTACCCACAAAAACCTACATTTTATACCCTGCTAAAAAAACCAGCCTAGACTGGTTGGTGAGCAGGATGGTTTTAGAGGGTTTTTTGAGACCAGCTAAAACCAGATACTCCCATCTTAAACCAGCGAAGACCAGCAAACCAGTCTAGGCTGGATTTTATCTGTTTTTCTAAGCAGGGTAGTAAAACAATGTTAACATTAATATACTGATTGTTTCAGTAGTACAGCCACAAGATGTAAACATAATTTCAGTGATCAACTAGTTGATTATGCCTGCTTAAAGTAGTAAATGAATTAACCTGAATATGCCTGATTAATTAAACATATCAATTTTGACAGGTGTTATTAAAGCGACAGCACACATAAAAAAAGAAAAAGAAGAAATCTGTTTTTACTCACCCAAAAGTTGTTTCAAACCTGAGTTTCTTTCTTCTGTTGGACACAAAAGAAGATATTTTGATATGTAAAAATGGAAGTCCTTGACTACCAGCAACAATTTGGTTGTCAACATTCTTCAAAATATCTCCTTTTGTGCTCAACTTGTCTTGCTCTTTCCGCTGTTGAGCAGGTGACTGGTTGATCTTCATCTGCTGGATCTCCTTGAAGCTGTGTAAAATGGTCTGATCTCCAGACAGCAATGCTCATTGCCGGTCAGTTCCCATGAATGATCTCAGGGAAGGCTGGAATCCATGCAGGCTTAACATGTTCAGTGGTTGTTGTGTTCTTGTGCATCTCTCTGATGTGAGCCACTCACTTATATAGCCTCCTCTTGTTCAGCCCCAGCAACTTCCTGAACTTTCCAGATTGTTCCAGATTCCTCCAGTGGAGGGCAGCATGGAGAGAGAAACAGAGAGAGCTCTTGACTTCACATTCTTATTCTGGAAGATGCGCTTTCTCACCAAGCAATTGAAATTTAAATATGTATTCATTTTATTTATTTGTACACAAGAGCAAGAGACTGGACTAAAGCTTAAACGTTTAAAAATTTTGGATGGAACTTGAAAATGTTTTTTTCTTTCCTTTTTGCCCCAGACTTGTGTTATGTAACTAATGAAACTCCACTGTTGTGTTCCCTGCTGAAAAAACAACAACTAATACCAGCCTAGACTGGTTGGCTGGTCTTAGCTGGTTTAAGCTGGAAGTAGCTGGTTTTAGCTGGTCTCGAAAAGTGGCCAAAACCCCTCTAAAACCAGCCTGCTTTCCAGCTATGACCAGCTAAAACCAGGCAACCAGCCTAAGCTGGTTTTAGCTGTTTTTTACACCAGGGTTGTGACTGTGTTCAACTCAGTAATGAACTGCAATTCAGTTTCATTTCCCATTTCTGTCTTTTTCAATTCAAATTCTACATAAGCATCCGTGGGATGTGGGAAAATATGTGACCCTGGACCACAAAACCAGTCATAAGGTTAAATATAATTGAGATATATGCATCATGAAAGCTCAATAAATAAGCTTTCTATTGATGTATGGTTTGTTAGGATAGGACAATATTTGGCTGAGATACATCTGTTTGAAAATCTGGAATCTAAGGGTGCAAAAAATCTAAATACTGAGAAAATCACCTTTAAAGTTGTCCAAATTAAGTTCTTAGCCATGCATATTACTAATCAAAAATTACATTTTGATAGGTTTACAGTAGGAATTTTACAAAAAAATCTTCATGGAACATGATCTTTACTTAATTTCCTAATGATTTTTGACATAAAAGAAAAATCAATAATTTTGACCCATACAATGTATTTTTGACTATTGCTACAAATATACCCCAGCGACTTAAGACTGGTTTTGTGGTCCAGGGTCACATATGATTAATGAAAACATACAGTATCTCACAAAAATGACATTTCAGAAACCATTTTAGTATATCTTCTCAAGGGACAATACTATAGAAATAAAACTTCCATATATTTTCAAATAGTCAATATGCAGCTTGTATAGCAGTATAGATTTACTGTCCTCTGAAAATAACTCAACATACAGCCATTATTGTCAAAATAGCTGGCAACAAAAGTGAGTACACCCTGAGTGATAACCACATGTTGTTTAACCTTGCAGAGCCACATGTCCTATTCATCATGTTTATGTTATTATCTGCTTGGCAGGACCTTGATATATCTTGTATTAGAGCAGTTCAAATGTGGTGTTTTGAGTACAATTCTCTCATACTGACCACTGGATGTTCAACATGGCATTTCATGGCAAAGAACTCTCTGAGGATTTGAGAATTAGAGTTATTGCTCTCCACAAATATGGCCAAGGCTATTAGAGGTTCAGTAACACCCTGAAACCGAGTTACACTACAGTGATCAGGGTCATACAAAGGTTTTCCAAGATGGGTCCCATTCAGAACAGGCCTCGCAAGAGTTGATTAACGAAGTTGAGCACTCGTTCTATGCGTCAGGTGCAGAACCTGGCTTCAAAAAACAGCTGCATGAGTGCTGCCAGCATTGCTTTAGAGGTTGCAGAAGTAGAAGGTCAGCTTGTCAGTGCTCAGACCATACGCCGCACACTGCAACAAGTCGGTTTGCATAGGCGTCGTCCCAGAAGGAAGCCTCATCTGAAGCTGGCTCACAAGAAAGCCTGAAAACGGTTTGCTGAAGACAACCAACAAGAACATGAATTACTGGAGCCATGTCCTGTGGTCTGATGAGGATATGAGATAAACTTGTTTGGCTCAGATGGTGTCCAGCATGTGTGGTGATGCCCTGGTGAGGAATACCAAGAAAAATTGTCTTGCCTAAAGTCAAGCATGGTGGTGGTAGCATCATGGTCTGGGGCTGCATGAGTGCTGCTGCTTCTGGGGAGCTGCAGTTCATTGAGGGATACATGGATTCCATTATGTACTGTACATTTTGAAACAGAATATGATGCCTTCCCTTCAGAAACTAGGCCGAACGGCAGTTTTCCAACATGATAACGATCCCAAACACACCACCAAGATGACAACTGCCTTGCTGAGGAAGCTGAAGATGAAGGTGATGGGGTGGCCAAGTATGTCTACAGACCTGAACCCTTTTGAGCACCTGGGGCGTCCTCAAGTGGAAAGTGGAGAAGTACCATGTGTCTAACGTCCGGCAGCTCTGTGAGGAGTGGAAGAGGATCCAAGCAACAACCTAACACAAAATATTGACACTTTGGACAAGTTCACTTTGGGTGTACTCACTTTTGTTGCCAGCTATTATGACAGTAATGGTTGTCTGTTGAGTTACAAGCTGCACATTGACTACTCTAAAATATATCCAAGTTTCATTTCTATAGCATTGTCCCTTGAGAAGATATACTGAAATGGTTTCTGAAATGTGAGAGGTGTACTCACTTTTGTAAGATACTGAAGATGTTACAGTAAAGTACACACACATGTGAAAGTGCAATATATGCTGTATGTGACTTTTCTCAGGTGTCTGAAAATATAAACCACCAAACTTTCACTATGACTTCTATTAGTCATTATAAAACCAAATACTGGGGTTGTTGCTTGAAAGTCATAGTTTAACTTTAAACAAAGTGATGATTTAGACAGTTCATATATGTTCTGCTGAGCTGTATAGATAAACTGATGAAGCGGTTTTCCTATGTAGAATTATATACTGTATATATATATATAGACAAATGAGAGAAGATGATTTCGTCACAGAAAAAAGTCAGTTTAATAAAAGAGTTGGCATGACATTAAAAACATTTTAGATATACAAAAGAAAAGAAAATCCAGATTTCAAAATGCAACATTCGGCAGATATGGTTTGGGACCTGCAAACCAAAAGTTCATTGATTAAGCTTTGACAAAACATTACCATCCATGGGATTGTTGGAAGACAAGATCAGTCGCCAGACCTCAAACTAGAGGCACATTTTGACCAAACATATTGACACTCTCTCCACCGCCATCATCAACTTCAAAACACCAAACGTGGAAATATCTTTTGAAAGAAAAATGTTCATTTCTTACACTCTTAAAAGCTTCCAACAAGGTTGTTTCACAGTAATGCCATTGAAGAAGCATTCTGGACTCCTCAAAGAACCTTTCAGTGATCACTTCTTAAAAGAACCATTATATTATTGGTGTGAAGAACTTAATCTGAAGAACCTTATTCACGATAAAAAACTGTGGTGCAACGGAGAGATTCCAAAGATTTTAAAGTTCTTCAACATCCTATGCATCCATTGTTACCAAATGCCAAAGTGCACTGAAGCATTTTTTTTTTTTTGGCAAATTGTGGCTTAAAAGACACTTTAAGTAGTTTTTTCTTTGGATTTGTCATTTAACTTTATCATCATCTCATTTCACCACCACAGAAGCGGTTTCCCTCATGGAGTCCCAACAAAGACAATATTTACACTGCAAAAAAAGCTTTTGTTAGATTTTTTGTCATGTTTCAAGTCAAAATTTCTACAAATTCTTAAATCAAGGATTTTCAAGACAAGTCAAAATTAAGTTTTTGCTTAGAACAAGCTAAATAATCTGCCAACGGGGTAAGCAAAAAAAAAATCTTATTTCAAACAGAAGAAAATATTATTTTTCTTACCCCATTGGCAGATTATTTCAAAAACTCACTTAATTTTGACTTGTTTTTTCTGAAAACAAGAACATTATTTTTACTCGTTTAGAAAATCTTTCTTGATTTAAGATTTTTTAGGTATTTTGGCTGGAAACAAGACAAAAAAAATCTAAGAAAAGCATTTTTTTTTTTGCAGTGTACTGGTATTATTATCCTTGTGGGGACACTTGGTCCCCAAAACATAGCGAATACCAGGTACACACACACACACACACACACACACACACACACACACACACACACACAAAAACCAACATTTATGGAGAACATGCAAACTGCTGTCACTGATCTATATACCAGTATTTAATTTTAAGAAAATATCTAAACAGAAAAAAATCATCACCATTATGTGATATTGAAATATAAAGACAAATTCAACTGATCAAGTTTAGGAAAAAAGGCACTTTGGAGGAATCTATTCTGATCTGTTTACATGAAAGCGATGCACTAAAAATCTAATAGTTTTTCTTTGGCATTTCAGAAAAGTTGTTAAAATGTTGTCAGTATGATCAAATCTGCCTGTATCATGCGTGCCAGGCCAGTAGATGACAATGTCACTTTGTTATGAAACTCTATGTGAACATGTGATATGCGGATGGCGTCACCATTTTCACAAAGTTTTCATTTTCAAAAACTTGCAATTTGATTCCCATTTTCAAAAGAATTTTTAGGCTCCCAAAACACTGTTTTTGTGTAAATGAACGACCAAAACGCCTAGGAAATTTCCCATTATTGTTGCAAACGGTGTCCCAGATCGCATGGCAGAAAGATAACTTTTGTGCAAGGAATAGTTCTCAGAATTGCAATCATTATGCCGTAGCATCCAACACCACGAATACACCATGAAACAGTGATATATGTTCGGCTGTCAGAAATACTGCACATCTTTGTAAAGTTTCACTGTTTGGTTGTTAGAGTTGTATAAATGCCCCTTTACCCAAAAACCATTCTACCCTCCAATGAAGAAGATACTAACGTAATTATGACACTAAAAAGTGACGCTTCAAGGCACTCCAGCGGTGTCTTGACACTTTAGCAGCAGCTGCAGGAGGACGTTGGATTTGATGCAGCCCTCCAGCGCACGGCACAGTTTACCCACAGTGATGCCCAGCAGACCCTCCTTCATCTTCCAGCGCTCCAGCGTCTGGTGCACCTTCTCCGCCAAGCCGTCGCGGTCGTAGTCGTGTTCGATGGTGTCCACGTCGATGTCGGTCAGCCCCAGTTTACGAGCCACCTGCTTCCAGTTTCCACCC
The DNA here is from genome assembly GCF_049309525.1 of Garra rufa. Classification (NCBI taxonomy): domain Eukaryota; kingdom Metazoa; phylum Chordata; class Actinopteri; order Cypriniformes; family Cyprinidae; genus Garra; species Garra rufa. Next base: position 49,468,481 of record NC_133370.1, on the reverse strand, counting down.
ACGTTCTGACGCACGACCTCCAGGTGGTCCTCAGTGACCGTGTGCTCCTCTGATCATCACAACACAATCAGAGAAAATCAATCAGATCTGGCACTTAGACCAATGTCATTTAATCAGGACACAACAGGCAAAAACCATGCATTGGGGTCATTGCGTGTCAAATCAACCAAATTTGGTTTTGCTGATTTTTTTCTGATGAAAGATAGACATGTATACTGCCCTCCAAAGACAAAGCACAGTAACTACACATTTGGCTTAAAATGGACTTCGCGACAACTGTTTTGTCTTGTGGCAAAGTCTCCTGGTTCAATTTTGTCCTGTTTCAGAGAAACGAGAGTGTCAACATGTTTGACTAGCTGGTGTAAAAACTTTAAAGGCATTTTTATCAGTTTCAGTGTTGGCGTAGTTACTGCCCTTTGCCTTTGGAGGGCAGTACAGTGATGAACAGTGTTGGGGGTAACGCATTACAAGTAACGCAAGTTACGTAATAATATTACTTTTTCCAAGTAACTAGTAAAGTAATGCATTACTTTTTAATTGACAAGAAAATATCTGAGTTACTTTTTCAAAATAAGTAACGGCAGTTCCTTTTCCCCCCCATTTATTGATTAAAAGCTCTCCATGTTGAGAGAAATTGAGAGTAAGATGTTACTTTAGTTCTAGAATAAATGTGAACATGCACTAATTCATCTCACGCACTAAAAAAACCATATACAGTGTTCTTCAAAATGAATAAAAACACTGAAATTCAACGCAAACCTGCGATAATTTAATATGTTAAATCATACAAATATCCTTTATGTATTTAATCCCATTTTATTAACTGATGACTTTGCTGCCGACCTTCGATGATCCAATTCATCCATACTAATAAGCAAAAATCACTCAAGATGATCTAACATTTCTTTACTTTTTTTATTGCTGAAGAGTTGACATTTTTCTTCTGATGTCTACTGTACAGACTTCAATGTACTTTGCTCTAAGCATTTTGGTGAGAAAAGGCTTTTACATTTGCCAAATATAGAACTTTTTATATTAAAAACAAACAAGCAAGCCCTGCTCAGATTTAAAAAGTAACGCAAAAGTAACGTAACGCATTACTTTCCATAAAAAGTAACTAAGTAATGCAATTAGTTACTTTTTTTTAGGGAGTAACTCAATATTGTAATGCATTACTTTTAAAAGTAACTTTCCCCAACACTGTGATGAAAGCCAAAATATTAAATGTCATGGATGAATATTTACTGAATAATCCAGTATTTTGTAGAGGGAGGTCAAATGGCAATTTTCACTTGAGATTCAGAGTCAAGTTACAGGGGGTAAAATGACTTAGATGTACTTGTTTTGATAGAGGGAACAGCATACAATTCAAATATTTAAACATCATTTTTTCCTCAGACATTGTTCTTCAAATAAAATAAGTATCAGCTGTAAACAAAGTTACCAACGTTTGGTTTTTGACCACTGAAAATGGGTAATATTCAACAATCTGGACATGGAGCCTCATTAAGATACCTATATCTCTGGGACTGAATCATGTAGGGCTTTGAAAATTAAGATTCCAAAAGAAAAGTTTATCAACAACTAGAATCTAAAATCATATTGCGATATCTTTAATACTTCTTGAGATATAGGCACGCAAACTTGCCTAAAAAATAATATTTATGGCTCTCAGACCGGTCTGTTCAATGAAGTTATCTTGAAAGAAAGAAACGAGATACATCTTCAGTTTTAACATTATTTTTGCTTCAGACATTGTTCTTCAAATAAAATAAGTATCAGCTGTATACAAAGTTACCAACATTTGGTTTTCGATCACTAAAAATGGGTAATATTCAACAATCTGGACATGGAGCCTCATTAAGATACCTATATCTCTGGGACTGAATCATGTAGGGCTTTGAAAATTAAGACTCTAAAAGAAAAGTTTATTAACAACTATAATCTAAAATCATATTGCTATATCTTTAATACTTCTTGAGTTATAGGCATGCAAACTGTGGAAAAAGAATATTTATGGCACTCAGACAGGTAAGTTCAATGCAGTAGTCCTGACAGAAAGAAACGAGATACATCTCCAGTTTTAATATTATTTGTTCTTCAGACATTTCTCTTTTAAATAAAATAAATATAATATTTTTGCAAACTGACCCACATTTAGTTTTTGTCCACTAAAAAAATGTGTACATTTTGCTCCTGGAGCCATATTAAAATGTCAATATCTCTGGAACCAAATCTCATAGGGCATTAAAAATAAAGATGCCAAACGTAAAGTTTGTTAAGGCCCAATATCTAAAAGGTCATTAAGATATCTTTAATACTTCTTGAGTTACAGGCATGCAAACTTGGAAGAAAACTTGAAGTGCCATTTCCCCATTTTTGAATGGTCACCATTGGCACATAATGCAACAAAGATTGCTAAAGTCAACAGATTTTTTAACAGAGCAACCAATCTCTGTGTAAAAATAAGATAATGATGCTGCCATCTTTCTAAAAGTCATTTTTACCCCCCTGTAACTTGACTCTGAATCTCAGGTGAAAATTGCCATTTTGACCTCCTTCTACAAAATGGTGGATTACTCAGTAAATATTCATCCATGACATTTAATATTTTGGTTTTCATCACTATACATGTCTATCTTTCTCCAGAATAAATTTGAGCAAAATCAAACATTTGAGCAGGGGACCTCCATTGGTAATTTGAGATTTTGGGCTATTTGGCTTTTCATAAACTGTTGTTTCAAACTAGTGTAGAGAAAACATCCAAAAACATTTTTAGGCATTAATTGCACTTTATCCATTTGCATCTGTAGTATCAGTCTCCACTCAAGCAGCACTTAAAAACATAAAACTTGCTTCAATTCATAGTTAATCTACACAATGTTTGTCTTTCTGTGTCTTAAATTAACTTTCTGGTTTACATCTAAACATACATGATAATATAAATGCCCCGTTCTCTTTTTTGCCCACACTTAATATTAAAATGCCACTTTTTGCATTAGTTAAGTGAAATTTTGTCTGCAAATAGCGAATCAGTGGGGTCTAAAACAAAGTCAGAAAGTCTTACCAAACATCAGCAGAAGCTCCTTATATCTGGTTGTGTTGATGGATCCAGTAGATAATGAACTGAAGGGGCTGTTATCTGAGACTCGCAAGTTCATTGTGTTGTAACTCCCGATTTGAATCGCACTGGCATTCTTGATAGTCACAGGCCACCCTAAAGAAAAGCAAACAATAATATTAATAATAATTTTGACCCATGAAATATATTTTTGGCTATTGCTATTTTTGACTGGTTTTGTGGTCCAGGGTCACATGCATCACAGTACTTGTAGCTGAGGTTAATTCACAACATTTGTCCCTAGGAAGGCTTTTATAAATTACAGCTACAAAAAAACAACAAGTAGTACACAAATGTACAATATAAGTACACTAAACATGACTACAAGTACTACTACTACCAAATGTGAGCAGAATATCTCAGTAGAGATCGCTGAAATTTGAGTTTACATGTTTTTAGCTCATCAGGGTTTTTTTTCCTTCATGCAGAGAGAGCTCAGTGGGTTGCCAGGTTGGGAAAATACTGGGCAGAGAATGTATTGATTTACGGAAAAAAGCTCGGATTGGGGGATTTAAACTTTTGACAATCTGGCAACCGCAACCATGACAGTTAGGGATGCACCGAAATGAAAATTCTTGGCCGAAGCCAAAGCTGAACAAAAGTAAACACTGGGCCGAAGGCTGATTACCGAACACAGTTTCCCCCCCGTTTTTTGCCCATTTTTTTCATCACTGCATAAATTAAATAACCAAAATGTGCTTTTTACAGTTTTGTCTTACTTAAATAAACAAATAAATAAATTGCAAAACAACTATTTAAAAATATTTAACGTTCTAGTAGACATACCAACAAAGCACAATTTAACTTAAAATTAATAAGTTAGTAAAACAATATTCTTTGTGCATTTTTAAGAGCCCCTTCTTGAATCAGGCATGTGTTTTTAATGTACAAGTAAATGCAGAGTTGCTGAGCAAAGGAGAATGTTAGAATAAATGTCTTAATAGAGCTGAATTATTTTTTTCCGTATTTTGTCTTACTTTTTTAAATTTTATTTGACAGAACCACAGTAAAAAGACAATACTAACATTTATGAGTGTGGACTTTTATTTAGTGGTAAACCCGCAAGAAGAGCTCAGTCCTAGTTTTTGCTGGCAGCAGCAGATTTGTGAATGATTGTCATCTTTGGTCTTTGAACCCTGGCTAAGGAGCTGCTGTCAGAATAAACACAATTGGTGTCTGGTGTATTAGACAACAGAACGTTCTGGAGTTGATTGACTAATGGATGATTTCAGTCATCATACAGTAACCTTTCTCTCCTCATGAAGACATGCGATGCGCTTCTAAACAGTCTCTCACTGTCGCTGCTTGGGATGATTTTTGCCTCTTTCTCGGACAGTTTTAAATGCTTCCACACTGAACACATGGTTGCTGCATTAGTGCACACCTTTATTTGATTGCGTCACCTCATTGTTCGGTATAATTTTTTGCTTTTTCCAGACTTTTTGATATTTTTGCATCCATAATGACAGCTCATTAATACAAGACAATGCAAATGCCAACTTAATTTGAAATGTTTTCAGAATAAATAACCAACACTGAACTGACTTGAGCTGAACGCCACTATTACTGTTTTTTTTAGAGCTGCTGATAATTGCTTCTGATATTTTCATATATTTCTGTGAAGCTGATTTGACACCATCTATACTGTATAAAGCATTAAAGAAATGACTAGTTAGTTGTGAATTGTTAACTGTACCTGAATCAGATGGAGGACATACGACGGGTGAGAAACGCATGGCAGGCTGTGAATCCAGCATGAAAGACTCTGCAGCCTGGGATCCATCTGGACAGGACTTGAAGCGATCGTACGCTGGATGATGAGGATGCTGAAGCCTGTTGTAGTCAGAATACGGCACTGACAGCTGACTGGTCAACTCTGGCCTGTGAAACCCATCGACTGAGCTTGAGGGTCTCGGATGGAGCTCTTCTTCTGGTTTTGAGTAAGCGGCGGGTTTAGTCCAAGACTTCACAGAAGATATGGGTGAAGAAACATCTCCGGCCCACCTGCTGCTGTCCGGCTGCTGCGGGAGCGGGTTATAAACACTGGCGTCCGGCTGATCCACTATACGACTGCCGTATTTGTGGTAGTTGTACTCTTGCGCCAGCTTCAGCTCCAGATTGGGAGAGCTGGGAGGTGCGGCGTCTATCTCCAGAGACTCTTCGGGGGTTCTGAAGCTGAGGTCTTCAATGCTGGCCTCCACCGGACCGCTGTCTGAGCTCCTCAAGGGCGCTGGAGAGTCTCTGGAACACATTGAAGGCTCTGCGGATACAAGAAGAACCGTCAACATCGCATTTACAAGCATCTGATTCCAGGTGACAAATTTAAGTTTCTTTAAATGTTTCTAAAACACTAAAAAGTCTAGTTTTCTTGACATGATTAGAAGGTTACAAAATGTTTCTACTAAATATTTCATCCAAAATATATTATTTGAAAGTTTATTTTTGATATTCTAACTCCTGGTTTCACAGACAAGGCTTAAACCTAGTCCTAGACTAAAATGTAAGTCTGAGCTGTTTCAGCTGAAAGAAACTTGCACTGACTGATCTTCACATATTTCAGTGCCTTTGTTTTGTCTGAAGATGCAAACCAGTTTTTTTTTTAAATAAAAATAGCTTAAACCATGGCCTAATCCTGGCTTAATCTAAGCCCTGTCTGTGAAACCGGGCCTATGAGCGTAAAAATGTCCAGTTTTCTTGTTGTTATTAGAATGTTATTTAAAGGTTGCAAAAACGTTTCTTAGAATGTTCATCAAAAGAAATAACATTATAGGGAACAGCAAAAATGTTGTTCTAAGAACATTTTCTCTCAATGTTATCAGAACACATATGACATATGTGACCCTGGACCACAAAACCAGTCATAAGGTTAAATTTTACAAAACTGAGATATATACATCATATGAAAGCTCAATAAATAAGCTTTTGATGTATGGTTTGTTAGGATAGGACAATATTTGGCCGAGATACATCTATTTGAAAATCTGAAATCTAAGGGTGCAAAAAATCAAAATACTGAGAAAATCACCTTTAAAGTTGTCCAAATTAAGTTCTTATCAATGCATATTACTAATCAAAAATTACATTTTGATAGGTTTACAGTAGGAATTTTACAAAAAATCTTCATGGAACATGATCTTTACTTAATTTCCTAATGATTTTTGACATAAAAGAAAAATCAATAATTTTGACCCATACAATGTATTTTTGGCTATTGCTACAAATATACCCCAGCGACTTAAGACTGCTTTTGTGGTCCAGGGTCACATATGACATATCATAAAGTTATAAGAACATTACATAAACTTTACTTTAAGAATGTTTTGTCCTGATGTGTTACGTTTGGAAAACATTTTAATCTGCCATTTGCCTTTTCTTGCATTGATAAGCTTTAATGGCTGGTTGCCAGATGTCAAATATTTAAATCCCTCAATCAGAGTTTTTTCTTAAATCGATACATTTTCTACTTAGAGGTTTACATAATATTCCCAACCTGGCAACCATGCACACTCACTCTCTCTATGTTATGAGAAAAGCTCGGATGAGCTGAAAACATTGGCAAACGTAAGCTGGAGTTAAGATATCTCTATTTAGATATATTAAGCTCAAAAAAGTGTAATAAAGTCAGTTTGTTTTCTTTCACTTGCTAGTTTATTTTGACTAACGCTCTTGAAAAACCCTGAAAATGTGAAAAAGGATGATAATGTTAACTGCACTGTATAAACAGAATATAAGTAGCAGCATTTTTCAGATGATAAAATAATGTGACTTATATTGCAGAAAATATGTTATATATTTGGTTTTCAGTTAACCATGTAGTGTTTATTTGATGTGACAATGATAAACAAGAAAAAAAGGTTAAAGTTGAACGGTTGCTGAGCCGTGGTATAAATAAAACATCAAATCCACAACATGACTGAATCAGCATACCTTCAGGAGTAAGAGCATCTGTTTTAAGGGACTTCAGCTTTTCTACAAGCTCCTCCGGCCCCTCATATGATCTCTGTGCAAAATAAAACAATAGGACAACTGTCTTATATTTTCACTTGCAGTACAGGATTCCTGTAGAGTACGAAAACAAGCTGAGAAAGAAAAACACTCACCATCAGACTTTCTAAATCTGCTTTTACATTTGCTGCCAGATTCTCCTTGTAAAAAGGTACAAAATTGTCATAGCTATCTGTAAAAAGAAGAAGAATAAAATACAACAAATAAACAAACAAATAGTTTTAAAAAAGTTTAGCAGGTTACATAATTCAGATAAAAAATGAGTCCAAACAGGCAGTAATCCAATGCCAAAATCAATAGTCAAATGCCAAATGAGAGTAAAAACTGTCTTTGGCAAGCAAATAAAACAGAGTAAAGGCCCTTTACTCAAAGAAGGATAAAAACTTCTTACTAATATAGCAAAACTGTCAATTGATTCAAAACTCAACATCAAATTATGCCATAACCCCATATATCCCACAACATTTTCAGGATGCCATGTCAAGTAAAAGTGAGGGAAAAAATGATTCGATCCTCTTCTGATTTTGTATGTTTGCCCACTGGCAAAGACATGATCATTGTACAATTTTAATGGTAGGTTTATTTGAACAGTCAGAGACAGAATAACGCATTTCAAAAAAGTTATACATTTATTTGCATTTAAATAAGTGAAATAAATATTTGACTCCTTCACAAAACATGACTTAATTCTTGGTGGCAAAGCCCTTGTTGGCAATCACATAGATCAGATGTTTCTTGTAGTTGTCCACCAGGTCTGCACACATCTCAGGAGGGATTTTGTAGGACTCCTCTTTGCAGATCCTCTCCAAGTCATTAAGGTTTCAAGGCTGATGTTTGGCAACTCGAACCTTCAGCTCCCTCCAAAGATTTTCTATGGGATTGAGGTCCGGAGACTGGCTAGACCACTCCAGGACCTTAATGAGCCACTCATTTGTTGCCTTGGCTGTGTGTTTTGGGTCATTGTCATGCTGGAATACCCATCTATGACCCATTTTCAATGCCCTGGCTGAGGAAAGGAGGTTTTCACCCAAGATTTGATGCTACATGAAAACACCTCAAAAGCATAATGCTTCCAGCTCCATGTTTGGCGGTGGGGATGGTGTTCTTGGGGTCATAGGCAGCATTCCTCCTCCTCCAAACACGGCGAGTTGAGTTGATGCCAAAGAGCTTGATTTTGGTCTCATCTGACCCCAACACTTTCACCCAGTTCTCCTCTGAATCATTCAGATGTTCATTGGCAAACTTCAGACAGCTGTACATGTGCTTTCTTGAGCAGCAGTCCTTCAGTGTGTTACCAATTGTTTTCTTGGTGACTATGGTCCCAGCTGCCTTGAGATCATTGACAAGATTCTCCTGTGTAGTTCTGGGCTGATTCCTCAGCGTTCTCATGATCATTGAAACTCCACAAGGTGAGATCTTGAATGGAGCCCCAGACCGAGGGAGACTGACTTCTTTTTTGTTTCTTCCATTTGTGAATAATCACACCAACTGTTGCCACCTTCTCACCAAGCTCCTTGGCGATGGTCTTGTAATTCTAATTGATCTAATTGATTACTTCTGGCTCCCAGGTGTCTTTTATACATGTAACAAGCTGAGATTAGGAGCACTCTCTTTAAGGGAGTGCTCGTAATCACAGCTTGTTACCTGTACAAAAGACACCTGTCCACAGAAGAAATCAATCCGATTCCAAACTCTCCACCATGGCCAAGACCAAAGAGCCATCCAAGGATGTCAGGGACAAGAGTGTAGACCTACACAAGGCTGGAATGGGCTACAAGATCATTGGCAAGCAGCTTGGTGAGATCTGGCTGATTGATAGAGAATCAAATACTTAATTCATTCATAAAAATGCAAATCAATTTGTAACTTTGTTAAAATGCACTTTTCTGAATTTTTTTGTTGTTATTCTGTCTCAAGGTGCGTTCACACCGGACGCGACTTGCGCAAAAAAAAAAAACTTGCTATTCACGCGTAGTTGAACGCTTGAACATTTGAGTTTACTCGCGCCATTCGCGCAGTAAAATTCGCGTCATTCGCGCGTGACATTTTCTTCACAACAGACGCGAATTTGCATCATGGGAGGGGCTTCTGCCACTCGTCAGTGGGAAAGTAGTTGTAAAATAGGTGAATGAGCTCAATTTGCCAGCTTTAGCTTGCTTGTAGTCTCAATATGTATGTATATGTAGGTCAAATTGAGTAAAGAGCGTTTTTTAAAACTAACCAGATTGTCCGACCTCTTCACTCACTTTCTTCCTAGCAAGATCCTTTTTATTCCTGTTTCTACAAAAGTCCAAAGATGTATCGTACAGCTCCGAGGAACCACAGACAGCAACGGTGATTTTGTCCGCGATTGTTGTTTCGGATTTCTGCCTCCGTCACTACTAGAGCAATCTCCTGATTGGTTAACGTGGCGCGGATTTTCGCCAAAGTTCAGATTTTTGAACTCGCGCGGCAATCGCTTGAAACACTCAATGCGCGCCGCTTCATTCGCGCTATTCGCGCCGCAGGATGGCTATTCGCGTCTTTGCATTGACTTCACATGTAAATCACTCGCGCTTGCCGCTTCATTCGCGTCCGGTGTGAACGCACCTTCACACTGTTCAAATAAACCTACCATTAAAGTGGGCAAACGAACAAAAAAAAAGCATAAAATCAAAAAAGGATCAAATTTTTGTTAAGCTGCATTCTTCTTTCTTCATAATTACACTAAATTAACTTGTCCTGCTAAACACCTCTAATAAGGAAGATGCATTCTCATTGGCAGGTGTGACAAAACATTAATTTTGGATACTTCTACCTTTAAATGTGGGGCGTTGATGAGGGTCTTCTTTCCAGCATGTCCTCATGAGCTCTATGAAGTCTTGAGGAGTTTCTCGTGGGATCAACGCTTCATCAGGACGCTCCCCCTGACACACACAGTGGCAGATCTGATCTTCACTTCTGGCATCTGAAGAAACACAAAGCACATTTTCATTCACACTTTTTGGGTACTAAATCTTGGTCTTGCGTTTGATATATTGGCAAATATGACAGGGGGCACATATTAAAGAGCACTTGCATGCAATGCAGTCTTAAAAGCACAATGGCACAAACATTGCATTTAATTGGTTTATAGGTTAAAAACGGTCTATTTTGGTACTAATGAAAAAAGTGCATACAGATGGTTGCCAGGTTGGGAGGATTAAAAGGATAGCTCACCCAAAAGTAAAAATTCTGTCATTATTTACTCGCCTTCATGTCGTTTCACACCTGTATGACTTTCTTTGTTTTGTTGAACATAGAAGATATTCTGAAGAATGTTGTTGACCAAACCAACCATTCTTCAACTTCAAACTCAAACAGGTTTGGAACAACTTGAGGATGAGCAAATTATGAAAAGCATAGTAATTTTGCTACTTCTACATCCTTTTTGTAACTCAATACATTTCAAGTTCACATTTCCAAAGGAGAATAATTAATTAATACAGTTCTGTAGTGAAACTCACTCTCATAGGGCTCGCGGCCGGTGAGGATGACCCAGACGACAATGGCGAAGCTGTAGACGTCAGATTTCTCGGTGGAGCGGGTGTTGATGCTCTTCAGGTGCTCAGGAGCCATGTAGCACAGAGTGCCGGCTGCGCGCGCACACGACTTCCTGCCCAGACGACTCTGTCGACGAGATTCCTCTTTTGTCAGCTTACTCCACATCTGAGACGTGGCCAGACCGAGATCCGCAATCTGATGCAGAGCAAACAACATACTGCTCAAAGTATGTATCAAAATCATTCTGGTAAAATGTATTTTTATAGTGCTTTCCACAATACACATTATTTTAAAGCAGATGTTAATGCTTATAAAATCTTAATATCTTCATGCCTTATAGTCGCATTCAGCAGATACAGCTGTGCAATAATATAGTTTATATTTTGTGATGACACAAGCAATGAATCAGCTGAGTTTTGCTATCCACCTTATTCTTCAAGGCAAAAGTAAGCCTATGTGCGAGACTTCCAGTTCAATAGCCACTATAGGGAAATAATGAGAAGAATAACAACGTGCAGTAAATGGTAAATCTGTTTGTAGTAATGCATAATAAATGCATATTAAATAACATAGTAAGACACGCTAATTTGCAATATGAAGCAGCAAAATGAGCTGTTTTGTACAGTTAACCTATTAGATGTACAAATTGCTGCGCCCTTTCTTACGCAAAGAAAAAGGTGTATAGTGTAGCCGCGATTATTATACAGTATGCAGTTCAAGGTCAAGTTTCTTTATATAGCACCTAAAAAGCAACGAGTGCTGACCAAGGTGCTGCACAACCTAAAATCAGAAAATCAACTAACTAAAGCATTAAGACATATTAAATATAAAGCCATCGAAAATTCAACTAGTAATGCAAACATCACAAAACAAAAGAAATACAACAGAAACAAACAACGGAAGATATTCAAGTTAAACAAAAACCTGAGGAAAAAAAAAAAAAAAAAGCCCTTTTGCCTTTAGATTTCAAACAAGATTTTGGGAAAGTCAATAACATCTGGGAAGATGATCTTAGCATTCTCACAGGAGTGTAGAAATGGAGGAGATCTGAAATGTAAGTGGGGGCACTTTAAATACAAAAACTAAAACCTTAAAATCCACAATAATGAAAACTGGTTAATTCCAGCATAAAGAGCATTGCAAAAAATCCAGCCTAGTTGAGATGAATGCATGAATAACAACCTCTAAGTCTTTAGAAACTAAGAATACGTTTAAGCTTGCGAAGCCCCTTAACTCTGACTACAGTTAATTTGTTTGTCAAATTTGAATTCAGGATCAATGACTCCCCTTTTCAAATTATCACAGATGTTTTCTTCAAAAGAGAACAGTTTAGGTCTCAAATTATGTAAAAGATGAGAAGGGCCAAACAAAATAACTTCAGTCTTTTTTTTTGACTCAACTGTTGGAAGTTATTTGCCATCCAATTTGTGATGTCCACTAAGCAAGCCAGCAATCAGAACCTGATTTTAGAGTTAAATAAAGCTGAGTATCACCTGCATAAATGTGGTATGAAACTTTATGAGACTTAAATATAAAACAAAGCGGGAGCAAGTACAGGGAGAATAGAATTGGACCCAGGATAGAGCCCTGGGGTACCTCACAAGTGATGGGAACTGAGCTTGGATGGACTATATATCCAACTTCATATTTGGAATCACATTCACAGCATTCAGTTCTTTAGAATGCATTTCCTTCCCTTCTTTAATGAGAGACATCTGTATGCAAAAGCATTTGAAAAAGGCATACATTTGTACCCTATTTTCCCCTAAAGGCTGCATATTAGTACCTTAACCTACTTGTGCTCAAATTTGTCTGAATGGTTTCATGCATATAGTGGTGTTAATAGTGTCCTATGTGAACATGTTCTGCGTTTATTTATTTTTTTCTTGAAAATTGTTTTTAAATGTGCAGCAACTGTAGTTGCCAGTGGGCAAATATGTTGTATTTACCCCTTTAATGTCACATTTGTATAAGAGGAGAACAATTGGCATCTAACTCAAAATAACTGCTTTCAACAACCTGCTGAAAAAAAAAAACAGCTAAAACCAGCCTAAGCTGGTTGGCTGGATTTAGCTGGTTTTTCCAGCTGGTCTCCAATCCTGACCAGCTATGAAAGTGGCCAAACCCCCTTTAAAACCAGCCTGCTGTCCGGACGTAAATTTACTTTACAGTCTGAGACTCATTCATTTCACTTTTTGGTGTGAAAAGGCTTTTACATTTGTCAAAAATAGAACTTTTTGTGTATATACAGTAGTCAACATTCGAAGTGGATCAAAACCTTTCATCAAATTTGTCCTAAAACCAAAAAGAATACATGTTCTTATCTTAGGTCAACCTTGATGAACTTTTTTGATCCACTTTGAATGTTGACTACTATATATATATATATATATATATATAGACAGACAAGCAAGTCAAGGCCAGATTTGAAAATTACAGCAAAAGTAACAATGCATTACTTTTCATAAAAAGTAGCCAAGTAACATAATTAGTTACTTTTTTTTAGGGAGTAACTCAATATTGTAATGCATTACTTTTCAAAGTAACTTTTCGTAACACTGGAAAAGACCATAATCTAAACTACGAGTAATTATTTTAAATAATCTGAATATTTAACTGTTTAAACAGGGTGTTCTGTGGGGAACTGAAAGTCATACTTTTATGTGGAAATTCTTGTCCACCAGGATGTTCTCGGGCTTCAGATCTTTGTGAACTACTTGATTCTCCATGAGATAAACCATTCCCTCCAAGATCTCCAGAATGATCCTTCCTTTCACAGATATTGGAACTGGCACCTGCAACAACAAATATGAGGAAACTATCAATAATGCGCCACATTTACAATCTGAGGGGGGATTTCACTTTGGGGTGTGCAATACTTCGCGTCTGGGATAAACTTGTTGTTTTAACAATATGCAAGCCGACATTGTTGAGTATGTCACTTACTTTGCAAGAAATAAACAAAACACATCTTGAAAGTCAAAAAACCTATATGCATGATGAAACCTATTAGAATGCACTTAAAATAACACTATAATTCAAGTTATGAAAGTCTATGTTTTTTTGCATATTTTCAAAGTAATATCACATCGCGAATGGGATTTTTAATGTGATATAATAATTTCTGAATTAATCTATTTTCAAATAAATCATCTGAGTTCATGATTCAATAACCCATTCATAAAGCTGCTTTCTTCTGTTCTAAATGAATCAGACACTTTGAACAAATCATTTGAATTAATGATTCATTGAATCACTCATTAAGACAGGGACTTGCTGCCACCTGCTGGTGTTAGTGTCACATTTATTTATCCATGACAGGACTAAACCAGCCAAGGTACCAGCACAAAAACACACTCAGGAAAATATTAAGTTATTGTTATCAAAAAAATCCCAATACAAGTAGTGATATCTTTTTTGTCAGTATTGCACACCCCTAATTTGACTAGAAACTATGTGCTTTGTGCACCTCAGAGTGCACTAATTAAAAATTACATGAGCTCATACTGCATTTACATCAAGATATCATTGAGTCTCCTTCAGATTGCTTTTATTGTAAACGTACAAGCACATTCACGCTTATAAACAAACGAAAGGGACATTTTTGTTTGCATGCTTGTTTGTTTGTTTATTTATTTATTTTTTTGGCTTTGTTAATGCAAAAAGCAAATTTTTTGTCAAAAACGTGTATTTGTGTATTAAAATTTTTATTTATTTTCTTTTTTTTTTTTGGCTAAATACAACAAAAACAGTTACACTGCCACACAAATGCCACAATATTTAATGCCATTTAAGAATAAAATTGTGCATTATTTGTTAATAGGCTTTCAGGTTACTATTTTTAATATAAATGTGCTTTATTCACAATTTTTTTTTTTTTTTGACACCGCACAAAAAAATAATAATGCATCATATGAATGCTGTTGCTAATCATTGACATATCCAATATTGTATTAATCCAAAGAAAAAAATGCTTAGCATTTAGTATACGGAATATATATTAGGGATGCACCGACATTATTCAGCAGAAAATAGCATTCATAAATGTTAGTATTGTAATTTTACAGATGTTACAGCTGTAAATAAGCTAACAAAAAATAATGCTAACAATCATTCCAACAGCTCTATTAATACAAGTATTCTAACATTCTCCTTTGCTCAGCAAGGTTGCATTTATTTGTTCATTAAAAACCCATGCCTGATTCAAGAAGGGGCTCTAAAAAAGGTCAAAGAATATTATTTTACTAACTTGTTCATTTTAAGTTAAATTGTGCTTTGTTGGTAGGCTATAATGACTACTAGAATGTTAAAAGTGTTCAGTGTTAAATAAATATTTTGTTATTATATATTATATAAATTGTTGTTTTGTAATAGATTTCTTTCTTTCAAAAGCAAGACAAACCTGTAAAAAGCAAATATGTGACCCTGGACCACAAAACCAGTCATAAGGTTAAATTTTACAAAACTGAGATGTATTCATCATATAAAAGCTCAATAAATAAGCTTTCCATTGATGTATGGTATGTTAGGATAGGACAATATTTGTCCGAGATGCATCTATTTGAAAATCTGGAATCTGAGGGTGCAAAAAAATCTAAATACTGAGAAAATCACCTTTAAATTTGTCCAAATTAGGTTCTTAACAATGCATATTACTAATCAAAATTACATTTTGATATATTTACAGTAGGAATTTTACAAAAAATCTTCATGGAACATGATCTTTACTTAATTTCCCAATGATTTTTGGCATAAAAGAAAAATCAATAATTTTGACCCATACAATGTATTTTTGGCTATTGCTACAAATATACCC